>NC_071341.1:19207500-19310000 GCF_027744825.2 Synchiropus splendidus | reverse complement strand
CATGGGGACTGGACAGACCTATGTTTAGTAGATAGAGGATGGATGGATGGATGGATGAATGGAAGGACAGATTGATGGATGGATGGATGAATAGATGGATGACAGAAAGAGACAGATGGATGTATGAATGCATGGGGGCTGGATGGACCTATGTTTAGTGGATAGAGGATGGATGGATGGATGGATGAATGGAAGGACAGATTGATGGATGGATGGATGAATAGATGGATGGCAGAAAGAGACAGATGGATGTATGAATGCATGGGGGCTGGATGGACCTATGTTTAGTGGATAGAGGATGGATGGATAGATGGATGGATGAATGGAAGGACAGATTGATGGATGGGTGAATAGATGGATGACAGAAAGAGACAGATGGATCTATGGAAGTATGGGGGCTGGACGGACCTATGTTTAGTGGATAGAGGATGGATGGATGGATGGATGGATGGAAAGATGGCTTGTGGGTGATCGACACAAGGACATGATGAACTCCCCACTTCAGTGGAATTAAAAGGAAATGAAATGCTTGTAAATCTCACACTCAGTACTCAGAGCCTCTTCAGTGCCACATCCATTTGTCGACGTCTTGTTGGAAGCTTTCTCTTCAACGGACACAAAAGCTTCACAAGCAATTTGCTGCGGTGAATTTTCACGGACACGTTTGGAGGGCGGGGGGTGGGGGTTCCACAATACAGGATTTGGAGGCTTCACATGGAACAAAAACATCACTGGTGCTGACAAGACAAAGTGACATCACGAGCCAAACATAATTAGCAGAACTAAGAGTCCAAGTCAGAAAAAAACAGTCAAGAAATGAAAAGTTTGAATTGATTTTGAGAGATGGGTGAATATGTATGGATGAATGATCAATTTGTGTGTCACTGTGAGAGTTTTTGGGAGGAAAGTGGAGGAGTATAAAGGCCCCAGATCAGATTATTTACTGGATAGATGTAAATCGGACGGGCGGATGGATGGATGGATGAATGGATCGATGGGCGGGTGGACGGATGGATGAATGGACTGACGGACAAACAGATAAACGGATGGATGTATGGACGGATAGATGGGCGGTCAGACAGGTGGATGGATGGACGGGCGGACTGATGGACAAACAGATGAACGAATGGATGCATGGACGTATTGATGAGCGGTCGGACGGATGGATGGACAGGTGGACTGATGGACAAACAGATAAACCGACGGATGAATGGACAGGGGGACCTGACGGATGGACAGACGGACAGACCTGACATGTGGATGGACGGATGGATGGATGGATGGATGGACAGGCGGACTGATGGACAAACAGATAAATGGACGGGTGCATGGATGGATAGATGGGCGGTCGGACGGCTGGATGGACAGGTGGACTGATAGATACTGATGGACACTGATGGATGGACAGGCGGACAGAGGGATAGATGCTTGAAAAAATCAACTAAGTTAAGTTTTTTGGTCCATGACAAGATCCATTTAGAATTTACAGCATGAGCTGGAACAGAAGAAGCTCAACGCTACAACACATGAAGACTGCTTCAGTAATCGATGACTCTCAGTAAATATCTCAGCGAGGCCACTTAACAAGCTGAAACATTAATTCAAATGAATAACTGGATCTGATTCATGACGGATGATGTCCTCTGTGTAGAACATTCAATCGTTCATCATCTTAGTGCTGTGAAACGTATTCATGGTGTCATCTGATACGTGCTATTAGTCAAGAGTCTGAAGACATTTGGGTGAATATATAAGCAGCCGCCACATCTCGCCTGCCGCTGTTATTGTTGAGGCAGAATTTTAATGTTGTCTTATTGCTTCCTGTCTGGTCGTGGCACATGTAAAGCTGCTGTCAGTGCCTGGCGACGACAAGGAAACATCAGTCAACTCCGTCGTAATATCAAACAGTCGAGGCAAATCTATTTATAAAGCCCATGTCACCGGTGAATCAGGAAACTTGAAACACCATTCCGGAGAGTGAAAACCTACGGCTCATAAAAAGCAATCAAAACCAGCCAAAACACAAATGATGGAAGACGAAGAAATCAATTAGCGGCAGGGAATTAAAATGATAACAAACAGGGAGGAAATTAATTGAAACTGTCAAAGATTTGCGTTCAGAAACTAGTGAGCGTTCGCAAATTCACTGTCATTCATGCCACGATGGAGGATTCCAAAGCTGAAGAGGGAGACGATATATTTAGTTTCAATTCCGGTGGTGAAACACCCTGAGGTTTGTGGCCATCAATTTTACGGGTGATTTTTAAAAGTATTTTTTTCACATCCGACTCACACTGGGAACATGATTTGTTAATGCTGAGACTGGTCTGACCTCCTCACCAGAACATTGTGTCTCCTGGAACTGATTCAGTGTGCTGATTGTCGCGTCTCATCCACTTTCTCCTCAAAATATATTGCATATATTTGTAGAAGTGCTTTGCGTCATAAGGAATGGTCCCGATGCAAAAACACTAGTGTCCCCTTTAATGTTATTTTCGAAAAACAAAATTGATAGATTGAGTTTCTTGATATTAAATCCAAAACATTTAAGCGATACATTTATTTTTGCCTCTGCCAAGACGCTGACAGTGTTTTTGGAGCAGTGCTTTGTTTACAAGCAACATAACTCAAAGAGTAGGGAAAATTGGGGAAGATTTGATCCCTGTCTGAACCCAGGAGGTTCTCCACTATGGACTCAGTCTGTGCATCACTTTTTTCACAATCGTGGTAACTAAGTCCTGTTTGTTGGATTTGCAATCTACAGTCAAATGCCATCAAAGGATTCAGCTCGACATCTCACACGACACAAAAAGTAAGTGCCTTATTGCATTCTGTTATGTTATGTTGTGTCTTGAGACCTTTCCTTTGAGATGTTTTGGGTTGTTAGAGTTGGAGTTTTCACCATTAGCGAGTATCATAAACTAGTGCTTAATAAAACCCCAAAAACAAATCGGCAGTTTTACTGCACACATATCAGCGGCAAGGACACCGAAGAGCGCGCTCTGTTTGTCGCATTTCGTCCGTCGAAAATAGTGAACTGCGTACTGACTGTTGTGTAATTGACCAGATACTCGCAAGGGAAATCTGCTGTACATAGATGTGGTAACGGACTACTGTGTGGAACTGGATGAGGCTGACAAAACAAAACTCGGACTAAGGGGATGACGTTTAGTCGTGTTACGTGAAGAAGCTATTGACCCAATAAACAAAGCAAATGTAATTGACTGGATGTAACCCGAACAACAGGAGCCCTGTTTATGGTAGTAAAGTATTTGCATCATCATATCAACAAATATGAAAGGTTACGTGACTTTTAGTGAGGACTTGGGTGATTTGGGGGCATTTTGAGGTGGAATTTTGTGTTTCGATCCAGACGCAGTTTTCATCACCTGGAGCTCCGTCTCACGCTGAGCTAGCATCACACAACTACCATACATGGACACATCCAAAGGATTTCCAAGTATTTACTCAAAGCGGGTTTATTGTTTAAATGACGTAGCCAGCATCCGTGCCACTCCACACTGAATGTCGGGCGTCAGTTCAGGGTGTTTCCTGGGCGCCCAGACACCACGCTAACTGGAAGCCTGTGGACGACTGAGTAGGAACTGAAGACTTCAGGCACAAAAATCTACCTTTTGTTCTAAAAAAGACAGTTGGTTTATACCCTTAAAACTTGTCTGCAAAGTATCATAATTTTATAGGACAATGCAAGGACATTTGTTTTTATGAAAAGCGCTATAAACAGAAGTTCCTGGAGCTGTAGATACGTCAGAAGAAAATACAATACAGGACATTAAATGCTATGGCAGCAGTTATCTGCAAAACTTATTTTCGGTTCGACATTCACGTTAAAACAACGCTCCTCTCAAAATACACTTTGACTGAGTAAGCCTTTGCTTTTTTGTGATCGTATGTGCAGAATATCAAACCCGTCTGCATTCGCCCTTGACATGTTTGCATTGCTGAAGAGTGTTTTTCAGTGTAGTTGTTTAAAGAATGAGATGCAAAACAACTTGTGATTTTGCGGCGTTGCCACTGTTCTGCCCCGATGCTCATTATCTGCTCATATACGTACAAAGTCATTGTATTTCATTAACTTTCTCCCTCTGCCTACATCTGACACCTAACTGACCTTCTTCCTGCCGTCTGTTCCTTCATCAGGATGTAATGATTTTTATGTCACTGGACAGAGTAGCGTTCTTCTCTCTCCTTCCTTGAACTGACTGAATATATTTGTCACGCTCCGGATAGGTCAGAAGTTTGCTCCTGTGATGCTATACTTAATGGTTTTGAATAACCACCTCGTATTTGTAAGTATATTATCTGCATATTTAGCAGCATACTAGACTGCTCATACACTACATTCAAACATCCAGCCAGCAAACATATTTTCAAATATGAGACAGGAGACGTGGAATGTACAAAAAGGTCGGCCACTGCTGCCTCCTGTCTGAGCTTTCTAACCCCGAGAGGTTAACCTGTCACAGCTGCAGTCAGTCTGATGGTGAAGGGTCAGCAGTGAGGTCGAGTCCCCGGGACGACCCCAGAACAATATTGAAAGTGGATCTGTCTGCATTGTTCAAACATACCATGCTGTTTTTAGGATCCTGGGAAGACGCCTACAGTGCCTCCTGAATAACTGTTGAAGCACTTCAAAAATGACGTGAAAATAACACATGCACTCAGAGTAAAATACTTAAATGTCTTCACTGTTAAAATTGTTGCTGTTTATGTATTATTAGGCATCACACTTCTGCCAAAAGTGCCTGTCAAATGACTACAAAAACAGAACAGACAACCTCATCAACAAACCAATTCAAGAGTTTTGTCGGCTCCTGGCAAAAAAGCAGGATCCTGACAGGGTTGTAAAGCAGCATTAGGTGAGAACTCAATCCTATAAGCAATGCCAGCATTAGTCATAATCTAATAACTCAATAATAACAACAGATTTCCCTCAAATTTTCATTTACGTGTAGAACTTTTAAAGGCAATCTCACTCCCAGGGTGTCAGTGTTTCACTGAATTTTGCACCTTTAGTTAGGCTCTCTGCCTTACTGCCAGTGACTGGCACGTGATCATTTGAGGTGCTACTGTACAGTACATGTACAAAGTAACACAGTTATGTGTTCAAAATAAAGGAGCCTAACCCCATGGCTTGACTGTAAACCCACGCTTCGTCTTTTGTTATGGAACACGCTGTCCACAGTGTCAGGATACACCACGACAAATGTTGCTTCAGTTAGAAGCCTAACCTGTCACCATGCAACATGGAAGTGCTGTCACTCAGGGAAGCAAAAGTTCTCATGAAAGTAGTCTGTCTCTTTCACATCCTAGGAGTGAGAATATGTCGAACTTTTATAGTTGTTTTGCTAACAGACTGGCACACTGACCAGCAAACACCTGTTAAGACGCAATCATTTATTTTGGAACTAGAACTAGAACTAGAACAAAATTGTATCCAAAAAACAAAAGTAAAACATTATAAAACAAGCATCTATAGTCAAGAAGGGATAGAAGGTCAGTTCTTTGAAGATGGGAGTCATGGATCTTCTTTTTCTTTTTCTTTTTCTTGCTGTCCTCTGCTTTCTCTTCTCTCAAATCTACAAACCTCATGTCCTCCTTCACCACCTCCATCAATCTCCTCTTTGGCCTTCCTCTCCACCTTCTGCCTGGTAGTTCCAACCTCAACATCTTCCTACCAATGTACTGGCTCTCTCTCTCTCCTCTGTACATGTCCAAACCATCTCCATCCAGTCTCTCTGACTTTATCTCCTAAACACCTGAGCACATGTGCTGTCCCTCTGATCCTATCCATCCTGCTCACTCCCAGAGAGAAGCTCAGCATCTTCATCTCTGCTACCTCCTGCTCTGCCTCCTGTCTTTTCCTCAGTGCCACTGTTTCCAAATCATACAACATTGCTGCCCTCACCACCGTTTTCTACACATTCCCTTTCGAATCATGGATCTGGTTCGGAAACATGATGAGGTTCCAGTCAGCTGAGATGAGAAGAGGAAGTATCCCTGAGTCTTGTCCATATTTGAGGGAACGAAGGTGTGTGATTTCAGTTTGAGACCTCTGACGTAACGTTTTTGGTGAAGAATTGATGCCTCCTTTGCCAGGTGTTTGGGGCCATCCAACTGCGAGGAAGCCTTGGTGCAGACCCAGGAGGCATTAATCCACACACCTGATCTCAGACAAGCAGAAGGATGGGCATCCCAGTTGACACCTATTGTGAGGCACATTGGAAGTTGAAAGACACCTTAAGACTCTGGGCAGCACAAGCAAGGCCTCACTTCTCTCACAAGAGATGGAGAGTGATCCATTTTTTAGGGGCAAGAGAGTCAAATGCTGCAAGCTTGAATCCTCACCATCACAGAGACCGCGGTCTGTTCCAGAGCCAAACCCACAGTGTGTCATGGGTGGAGTGAATGATGAAGCTCAGCCTTGCCCGGGGATGCTTCCAAATATGCGACCATGTGAATACGCTTTTAATGAATACCTCCAACATTCCTTTGCCTCCCTTGCTGCCTGATGCCTCCAGTCACAGTGACACAACATGTTTCGATAATAACGTCCACATAAATCGCCGCCGTTCTCTGCTGGTTAGGGTCAGATTAAGGAAGTAAATTCAAACATTCGCAGTGAGCAACAGTATATTTCACCTGTACACATCCGGGAAGAATTTATTTCCAAATGTGAGGCATGTTTTTGTGTTGAGTGCTGCTCCATTTTTCATAAAGACAAATTTTACAGTCAACCCAACTTTGTGAAAAACATATAGCCGTGCAGGCTTCAGCAAAGAATCAGATCCTGTGTGATTAGCAACATGCGTTGAATAATTTACAAAGCTGCTCATGAGCTTCACAGGTTGAACTCTTTTATCGCTGGTTTACTCTTTATATGAGGCGCAGTCTCCATCGTTTCAGGTTTCGATCTTCACCGCAGTTAATATTTCCCTTGCATGGCTCCCACATTAGAGCGTTGCTCAGATTTGTTGTTGAGTTCAATGAGTCCTCCTTGTTTGCCCAACCTACCTCCCCGTCCTGTGGGGAATATTCATGACCTCCACAAGAAGAACCCTGCTGATTTTCACTGTGATATTTGCTGCGGTGATGAGTTTGCAGATTAAAATTTAATCGCTCGGCTAACTTTCATTTGCAGTTGATGCTGGTGAATCACTGCATCAATCCATTATCTCACGTCGTCACCGACCGCTTATCTCCTGGTGGGTTATAGCCGAAATGTTCACGGTCAAGTGCGATTTCCTTAATGTTGCAGAGTATGATTCGAGTGTGTGATCGGACGTCTTCAGACCAGTCAAACCATTTTCATTCTGAGTCACTGATGTTAATATTGATTCATCGCGATGAAATATTCATTTTTTATATATTTTAACTACAGCTCATTTTGCATAAACAAATGAAAGAAAGAGGCATTTAAACGCATGTAATATGTTTATTAAATTGAATGTGTTCCTGTTAGTCTTTTTCACATGGAGAAGAGTTCCAGAATCACTTGCACCCAGGGTCGGGCTACGTCTGTTAAAGTGGGCTCATTTCTAGAGGAGCCATGTGGGGGGTATATTGGCAATATGGCCAATATACATATTTTAACAATTGAAAAAAATATCAAAAGTAACAATAGATTATTCGCATATAGGGAAACATTTTTCAATTCCCAATCCTGGTGCACAGTTTATGTCATCACCAAAACATGAAACTAAATGAGACTGTAATGATGCATGAAAAAAAAAAAAAACAGCTTCAACTTCAATTCGATCATACAGGTATGAAACATTAAATTGTTATAGATCATGATTAATTAATTGTTAAGTTTGAAAAATATGTCATTAATGTATTCCAAAAACTTGCTATTTGAGCGGCCAACAACTGGTTCCGACGCACCTGAACGCATCAGTAGGTGTGTTCAAGGAGTTACAAGTGAGCGGAGAAAAAGAAGGATGGAGAAGGCAGGTTATTATTAGTTATTTTATACATGAAATGTCACTTTTTGCCTGAAAACCAGGACTGTTTACTCTGCTTAAGTCACCGCAGAGTAGGATGACATTCAGGGGAAAGAATGCTGTGGTTTTCATATGTGCTAAAATACACATAAACATGATCATGCTGTACCTCGAAAAATAATAGAATGCACATATATATATATACATGAAAGGCAGGCTGTACATCAGTTACATAAAAAAAAAACACTGAATCAGATTTTAACACATTCATTTTGACTGCTCTGCCTCTGGAGCCACGCCTCTGACTCTGGGTGCCTCACCAGACGATATGAAGTGTTGCATTATCCGTGACGCCAACACTATCTTCCATAGTTTAGTTTTGTTCTCAGTTGGCATGTTTTAAGCACTTCAGCTACAAATGCACTTTCGTGGGCACTAGCCAACACTGCTGGGACTCACTGAATTTCGCACACTGCAACTCTGATATGGTCTCTTTCCTTTTCAGGAAGCACCAGAGAGCTGAGAGCTTCTCCATCCATCTGCAGCACAGATATTACAGAGATTACACTTGGAGGGAAAAATCCATGGATATGTTTCACACTGTTCGCCCCTGACAATATCAGCCTTGTTATTTTTGTTTCTCTGCACTTCTCTGATGGAAGTAGGGAGTGCATGTATACATATATTAATATTAATGTGCGGCGCATGCACCCAACCCCCGTTCTCCCACAGCACAACACTCGTATCGTTTTACAGTTTGTATCTGTCTTCTTTGTTTTATCACCTGCAACTTTTTCACAGTACTTTCCTGTCTGTTTATTTGACTCGACTTGTTTTGTAAATGCTTCAGAATAATGTGGCTCTGTCTATGGATTCGCTTTTTACTGTGATATGGATGACATCAGAGCCAGGAACAGAGAAATCCATTCACCTTTTCTGGATACAAATGTGAAGATTAGAACCAAGGAAAGTTGGGTTCCACAGAGAACAATGGAATCGATAAGACACTGACTCCTTGCAGAAAGAGAGGTTAGACGCCATCGACTAGCGGCTTCTCACACACTCAATCAGATTAACTAATGAAGCAATTATTGATCCAAAGTAGGGATGCTGGCCAGCGCCGGACTGGCCATTAGGCGGATCTCCCCTCTCCGAGCCAGACGGGAAATGTCAGGGGCAGCATGTTTGCAGCTTTACACAGTTTACCGGAGCACCAGCACCACAAAACCAATCACTCCTCCGCTCCTCAGGCAGGACTTTAAAGGGCCACGTCCCCCTTTGAGATGGGTTGGGAATCTAATTTGCCCTGCTGGAAAAGAGCCAGTTTCACCTGAGCCACATTAGCAGCTAGTGAAAATGAATGAATGCAAAAGAGAGGTGACCACTACCGGACTGCAAATGAGGAGCGGGCGGATCAGGCTGCACCTCCAGCTCTGGCGACAAAACAGCATCTTATCTCGCTGGCTTCATTCAGAATGATCAGTCAAAGAGCGGAGCTCCTCTGCTGAACCTCTTCCATCATCCTTATGATCCAGCAAACTCATAATTACACTTAAAATATCCTTCCTTGCACTTGGGTTTCAGCCCTTGGCCTCCACTCGCTCTCAACTGTGTGGCTGGAATCTAAACTGGCCGCTCGGACATAATTGCTTCCCTCTAATTCCACTCTTCTTGTACTCAAAGCAAGAATCACTCCAGAATATCGGCGCTGGCACAAATGTTCCCCTGAGTTGTGCATAATCACGGATATCCCTTTTAGACGATATTATCTGGCCTTCTCCGCTTCCAAATAGCTTTTCCATCACAAGGCTCCATGGAGTCAAAATGCTCCTTAAACTCATTTCAACCACCGTGAGCGTTAGAATATTCCCTGCATCACCAGAGATATCAACATTTAAATGAGGTGTCAAGTCAGTTTCTCACCTGAGCTGCGTGTGTTTTAAAACCTTTGCATAAAAAAAAGTGGAACATTTTCAGCACGAATCATGTGGCAGAGCTTGCTTCGCCCCCTAAAATCTTCTTCTTCTTCTTTTCTTTCCGGCTTCTCCCTTCAGTGGTGGCCACAGTGGATCATCTTCCTCCATCTCACCCTGTCCTCTGCTTCCTCTTCTCTCAAACCTCCAAACCTCATGTCCTCCTTCACCACCTCCATCAATCTCCTCTTTGGCCTTCCTCTCCACCTTCTGCCTGGCAGTTCCAACTTCAACATCTTCATCTACCAATGTACTGGCTCTCTCTCTCCTCCGTACATGTCCAAACCATCTCCATCTAGCCACTCTGACTTCTGTCTCCTAAACACCTGAGCTGTCCCTCTGATCTACTGCTTCCTGATCCTTGCATGGCCTAAAATGGTGTTCAATAAACACAATAATACTTCAAAATAATTACAGACTGCATACTTCTTTACTGGTTGTGTGTGCGCCCTGGTTTCATGGTCCAGTCAGGCTGAGTCATGGCTCATAACAACTTGACAAAACGTGTTGTTGTGACTCATTTTAACAGGTTTACTACGCTGACTAAAATCAGTTTTTCAACCGGGTGCCGCGACACACTTGTGTGCTGTGAGAGAGTGTCAGGTGGGCCGTGGGAAAATGATCCAATTTCAGTTTTTAAACCCGATGCGCCTCTGATTTGACCACACACTTTCACCACAGAACCATGGAGGGAGGGAGGGATCCTTGTCGGACCCACAACGCCAAAGACTGTCTGCACCGCAGAGCTAACGGAGCTAACGTGACGTCTTATGGACTGTCAAAGTTTGCTTTGTGGTTTAAAAGTTGTGCACTAAATGCACAAGAAAAAAATGCCCTCTAAAATGTGAGAGAAAGAATCATTGTTTTTATAAAGCAAATTCAGGCAAAGAATGCTAAGGATTTGTCTGGAAACTCAATACTACAATAAAATCATGCAAAAGAGAAGTGATAAAATCGAAACAGTTATTTAAAATAAAAGTAAATACATAAATAAATCATGATATATTTTGCCATATTCTGGACACATTTGAAACAAATACATTATCTGCAATTTGTTTCTGCAAATAGCCTGACAAACTAACAACCGAGTGTCAGTAGCCTCAGTTTTTCACAATGAATAGGGATTTTCTATTGGACGTTAAGCACAAGCGTGCTTTGGCCGAGGTTCCTTTGGTGGTGGCCCCGGGATCTTTTCAATGAACCAAGTGCGCCGAGGTTGAAAAACATTGTCTTAGATGACTGGCCTCCGTCACTAAGTGTCCGTCACTAAGTGACAAAGTGGATCGGCAAAATGTCCCCAGGAGTACTCTGAGTACCATCAGCCACAACCCATTGATTTTTTGCCACTGATGCTACCGAAAAACTCAAACAATAGAGAGACAATAAGGACGTAAGAACTTTTGTGTATAAAGGGGTAAAGACCTCAGATAGTTTTTTGTCGCCCTACCAGACTACTGCTAAGGCTAAGTCAGGTGTAGCTGCTGACCCAGAATTCTGTCAGGGAATACAACTTGTAGGTTTTTTGGTCCTCATTCTCACGAGTAAAAGGACACGCGGAGATACACAGGACGTGTATTTCCAACAAGACCCATGCTAAACATAAAGAATGACTTACAAGTCCAATATAAACACTGTCATTTCCCTTAGGCTCTCAGGTCTCACCAGCGTGTGAATGTAGCTTCGACTTCCCCACCGGTCTGGGCCCTTGGTCAATCGAGTTCCTGTTTTCTCTTCCCGGACCCTTCAATGAATGATCGCCGCTGAGTTTGTTCAGCTGCCATAAACTGTTCTGGTGGTCACATGGCTGTGCTGCCACTCTCAGGACACGGTAGGGCTTTTTTATACAAATAATAGAGAGTCTGTGATTTTTAGCTGTTCAATATGAAGCCTACCGTCTCAGAAAATCTGAAAATAACATATTTAGGTCAAAATCTGATGTCTTCTTGCTCTGAGCTGCCACTTTAAGCTGCATGGAAAGTCAGCAGTGGAAACAGGAAGCAACTCTGCAGCTGCATTCACTACAAAAGGGGCAGGTTGTTCTTCTATCTGCTCTCTATTGTCACTTTTGTTAGAATATAGACATATGCGCATTTATATCCATGCACATCGACAGTTGAATCACTGTAAGCAGATGTAGCAACCAGCAAGGAAAAGTGGGGGAAAAAAATCCTCTTTACATTTTCTTTTCATTCACTAAGTAGCAACGCGCCAAACAACCAATTAGACATAACTGAAACAAATGTGTGCCCCTTTTGGGCGCTTTAATTCTGGTACAAATTGTCCCCAAGCCTTTGGATTTAAGTATTAAAGTAAATAGGTTTTTTGTTTTTTTAATGAACCTCTTGAAAGTTCAACATGCCGTCCACAATTAAAACATGACATTGTTCATAGTATTTTTTAAAAAGTGGTGCAGTTGTGTAGTCAACACTGCTGGCATGCATCGTGTATTGCTATTTGATTTATGCCATTTTTCATTATTTAATGGGACCATGCCCTCGACGACGGCGTCTCTTTTCCATTCCTTGCTTTGCTGTATTTGAGTAATTTATATTCTGTTTCTTCCCTGGTGTGCTCACTTTTTGTCAGCACTTTGTGCTTTGCAGTCCTCTGTAGAGGAAGTGCTCTGTAGAGTCGGATTGATCGAAGCGAATGAGAGCGAGCGGCATATTTCCACTTCAGTTTTTGAGCGAGGAGACAAGATCTGTGTCTAATTAGTGAAAATCTGAGCGAGATGAGAAACATATTCAGGTAATGAAATCTGGATTCGACTTGTGACTTGAAACGCTCCTGTGAGAATTAGCCCAGCCGGCAACACGAGTGCTGCAGGTGAAACACTTCCTTGAATGCGTTATGGGTGCTGGAGAAGGTTGTTTGTTTGTGCGCTGTGAGCTGGAGCGGTGTCAGGCGATGTCTCACTAGGTGTCATCATGGGAGTGTTCATTCTTTCATCAAATAAGAGACAGCAGGGGCTGGTACAGTTCCTCCACTCTGACATGATAAATACTAATTCATTATTCTTCGTGTAATCTCTGGCGCTGCAGCAGTTGGGGACTCGGCGAAAAATGTTCCCCTGTGAATATAAACCGCCCGAGCCTGCTTTCTTACCCGCATAAAGTTAACGCTGCTGTTTATTTTCCAAAACAGTCCTGTTTGTTTCTCTCAAGTCTTTGACCATCTCACCTGAAATCCTAATAGTGAGCGGAATGTTATTGTGTGGTAATTGAACAGCAGGCTCCGGGCTCGGTCATCAGTCATTCTCATTCACTTTTCAACCACGCGGAAGGGGGAAAAAAACGGCAAATGGGTCTTTTTTTTCTCTCTCTCTCAACGCACTGAGGCAGGAAAAACATTACTTTGCAGTTAACTTGTAATCAAATTGTATTAGGTTTTCACAGACAGTGGCTTCACTTCATTTTCACAAACCATCACAGACCTACATGAATTTAACACACAGCGTGAAGAGTTTTTGCTTGGGCACAGCCCAACACACACCACGCAATCACACAAACCCGAGCACAAACGGGCACACACGCACGGCTCAGACAAGCATGGTCACCGTGTTGGGGCACAGTGGTAAATCATTTATTTGGAGCAAATGTTTTTTTAATGACATCGTCTGGAGACTTTAAAGCAGAGTTTGAACATTAAAATGCTGCCATCATACATGCTTTCATTTGCCCAGAGTCAATTGAGATCACCTGGCTTCTTAAATGATCCTATAGCGGGACGTTTGTGAGCCGAGATTTTTAATGTAAAAATGTAAAACCGCACGTGACGCTCTTGCGGGTTATAAATTACTTTCTGCTGACGTCCAAGACGTGAGGTTGTTTACCGCAACATCTCTTCACAGGGCACATTATCAGTGGGAGAATGTGTTCTTTTCACCACACCAGTGTAATAAACAAAAGCTCCACTATCACTCACTGCTGCCCGAAATCTAGCACTCTCTCCTTCTCACCCAGAAGGTGCAGCAACTAGTAGCGTGAGGACTGACAGTTATAAGCTAAAAGTTTATTTTTTTCCCACATAAAATTACCATGAAATTTTCTACAATCAGCTGAGTGTTACGCTCTGATCCATGTTTGTGATCCACAGACAAGATTCAGCTTCAGTGAAAGTATTAGCCGTTGGAACGCACAAGAGGAGGTTTGGTTTTAACCCCTTGTCAAGTTATCACTTCATACCAGCTGGCTTTAAACTGCAGATTCTATCTCAGCTCTGGCTTGGACATATATTTGATCCCTCAGATCAAGAAGAGGAGAACGTAGTGTACATGTACCTTGCGATCGCTTTGATGTCCCAGCAGGAGAGTCGATTGCCTACCGCGATATTCCCTCCTCCTGACTGACAGGCACCACCAGGGGAAAAGCTATAGCTCCTAACTCCTGCAAACAACAGCAATTTCTGAACTATGTGTGGAGCGGAGAATAAATATAGTAAAGATTTTTTTCATGTTTCATTTGACAAGAATCCAAGATGCAAAGGCGGGTGGGAGCTAATGTATGGGCTGAACGTGGAAATGGTGGGAAATATGAAGATAGTGGAAGCTAGCTTGGTAAAGCACATGAAGGTGGGTTGACACAGAGGCAAACTCACACTAAAGCAGGGTCGGCACGTAACCATTTTTTTTTCATTTCCCGACCAAGGATGGTAGCTGATCCTGTGGTCTGAGGTATGAGAGACAGTTTGTACTGACCACATAGATAGAAGTAGAAGTATGTTGACTGAAAAATAAGGACGCAAAGAGAGGCGTTTTCATTTCTATTGATTTGATAACAATAAACTCCTGTAAACTCCTTGTAAATGAGTAGGTTTGGCAGCCATGGTCTGTTCCTGACAACCGACAACCGATGTGGGATCTCTGTTCTCTGAAAACGACAGCAACTAACAATTCAAATTCTACCAATGGCAACAACGTCAACAACGAAAAAAAAATCAAGTACACCAACTGAATGAAGTTAATATAAATCTAACTATTTTCTATTAAATAAAATTAAACTAAAGCAAATAAAAGTGAATTGGAGGTCAGGCAACAGTCCTTTTACATATCCTTTTACATAGGTAAATTCAAAAACATTATAACACTATGCTACGCAATTTGAAACAGCCACTTATTATGGAGTTGTACTTCATGAAATAAAAGTAAAGCTACAATAACTCGTGTTTTGTGATGCTGTATTCCATGCTGTTTGAACTGAAGAAGCAGGCGCATTTTTATTGAGACGTTTCAGACTTCTGGCTCTGGAACTGTGCCACTGAAAATGCAGCGCTGTGATATCACAGCAGGGTGTTACTGGTTTGTTGTGGATGGTTCTGAGAGCAGACTTTTGGAGAAAGTCCACGCTTTCGTCACCGCTATGCCATTGTGACATCACAACCCTCTGATGAAGGACACATCTTGAGTATTTACAAGGCCCTTTAGGGGACTTTAATGTATTATACTGTATCTGAAATCTGAGGGCGAAGCAGGTTTCAGACCAAGCATGGGGTTCATTTGCTTTAAAACATCTGGCAGTGTTTGTAATTGCCAGGAACCCGTTGATCAGATGCTTAAATTCTGCAAACTACCTTCCCAAATCAATGAGGTATTTTTATTTTATGATGAGGAATACCATTTTACCATCAGATTCCATCAACAGCATGAAGATTATTCCACGCTTTTAACCACTTCTCACTCCATAAAGCCGCCTGTTAAAACATCTTCCTCTGTCACCTGGTCTGGCGCGCACTTCAGATTTACATTTGAACAAAGTGATTCAAAGGTTCAGCAAGTAATTTCATTAGAGCATCATCTCTCTATTCCATGGAGTGCTTTCTCTATATAAATAAAGAGGGTGATTCACAAGCGGGTGAAGAGAGTTGCCTCCACACAAAAGGGAGCTCAGAACCTCGCACTAATTAACACCGCTATCAAGGTCTCCATATGAATATTAATAATTGCAGTGTGCTGGCTGGTATAATTGAAAAGTAATACCACACGGCAAATGACTTGAATAATTGATTGTTCCTAAATTATTTATGCTTAGATGTCTTCATTATTATTGACCTCGCCTGAGTCCAACAGCCCACTCGCCATGAACCTGCTGTCATCTGCCTGTAGGGCACAGAGCAGCAGTGTGATAGTTTTGCGTGTCACTGCTGGCTAAGTACTCCCCATTGTGTGTCAGAAACAGGTGGGGGAAGGGAGTTTCGCTGAGTGTATATAATAGGAGCAACTACTAGAAATGATCCATGGATAAGAGGGTGAACGGTTCCTGTATGCATCAACAAAAAAGGTTCTTCTCAATGTGGCTAATGGCTACGTAAATAAAACACAGTAGTGTGTGTGTGGGGCTTTTTTAACTCATCTGACTTTGTCCCCTGTCTATTTAGCGCCAAAAAACCTTAAACGTAAATTCAATGAACCAACTTGAGGCACTGAACCAGAGTATGTGTGGAGAGATGGCTTTAATACATATACCAAATATATTTATTTGGCAAAAGAAAAGAACTCAACAAAAGATTGTGAGGTTTTCAAATGGTTGTCAGGGACCCTCAGCCGTTCAGCTACAATTTACATTTTTATCTTCAGTTTTACTCATAAAACCTCTGGTTTTATAACATTTTCGTCTTTGAAGTAAAGTACTTGACCCTGAGTAGTGTCTGCCAGAAACTAAAAACGTCTTAGTTTCACTTGCTGATTCACAACTGTCTTAAAATGGTTGCTGCCGTTACTAAGCTAATGTATGAGCAGCTAGCTCGCATTTTACATCGCCGGCCACAGGCCTTTCATGAGAACAACATTGTTTATAGTGGACTAAAAGGCCTCTCTTTACAGTAAATAACACCAGCAAAATTATATCGCTTTGACCTACACATTCCAGATACATGTACGATTAAATGTCACAATCCAAAGGGTTCACCGTTGTTGTTGTTTTTTTTTATTTTTTTTTATTTTTATTTTATGCAGTGGCTATAGTAGTAAGCAGTCAGATTATGGGAAAACATGTATTTATCCTGCCACTGCTGTTTTGTCTGAAGATGAAAAAAAAATAGTTTTGTAAACGAAAAGGTGCTTAGCCAAGTCCAGGAAGAATCCAAGGCCATGTGGAGCCACACAATCGCTCAAGGGACTGGTCTTTTATGTGGCTCTTGAAAGAACAAACTATTTCACATGAAAGAAGAAAAAACAAATTTTCCAAAATTCTTTGCACCAAACAATACTGTACTGCGAATAGCCCTATTCCTTGTGTGAGTGTCATACATGTATTTATTTTTTAACTTTAAAAAATATATATCTCTGGTGTATTTTTTCTAAATTTTGGAAGTGTATCAATGAATATTTTTTAAATTAACTGGCCAGGGAAAAAGATCTCTCTGTGGGTGTAGCCTTAGCTTCCTGTATTGCGGGCACCTCCAACTTTAAACCACTGGCCTATGCCCTTTACTTTATGGATTGAATATTTGCATCAGATGTCCGGGATAGTGTGAAAAGTTGCTCTGCATCCAGTGCTCATAAAAGCAACTGCTCCCATTGAAGTATAATTAACTTTTATAACCTCTATTCTCAAATACTGCTGTACAAAGTTCAGCCGCAATTCACTCTCACTAAACTGCAACTCAACCTGAAGTATTTCTGGATGCGCTGATGACTGTCACGCTGCTCCGAAAATGTCACTGCTGGTCTTTTAGAAGGAATAACCAAATAAATAATCTGAAGCCGTTCAGTGAGTCTTATGAAGCTCTGTGAGCGACCTTTTTGTGAATCTGGTCCTCACTAATGTTGAAAGTATCAGTGTAAAATGGGGGCATTAATTTACCCAATTTTTGATGATGCAATTAAAGATTTACAGTGAGGGCAATGAAAGCAAAATCCAGGCCATCTTTTCAGCATCAGCCCATTGCACACCACATTTTTGTGCTCTCCAAATGACCCATGTCGCTCTTTGTGTGAAAGACCCTGGGTCTGTCCACACGAATGCAACATTTCTGGTATCTGTTCCATTTCAGCATCAGACAGTCCACACGAAACCAGCAGTTTCACCCACTGAAACTGCAACTTCTTGAAACCTGAAACCAGTCCTCATCTGTGGAACAAAACAACAAATATTTGAGAAACAATTATGTTGTAGCGTTCATCTCTATTCTTATTGTCGTCATTTCACAACGTTGGGAAAGGGGTTTCCTCTCTTCACTTAGTTGCACTGGATGTCAGTCATAACCCTTTATGTGGTTTGTCCTTACTCTTGCGTGACGGGCTGCATCAACACGCTGTCAACATGCAATGCTGAACGTTGCCTTCTGCGTCAGTATTGTACTTTCAAAATCATCATTGTACAGTGGCATTAATGCCATGGCAGTAATAATGTGTTGGATCAACACGTTTTTACGCTCAAAGCAATGGTGATTCTATTTAAGTGGACATTTGCATCCAGTGTTGACACAGCTTTGCTTCTTTTGACTGTGCGTCAATATACCATGCAGAAGGCTGACTTCATTGTTGACATTGGAAATCCACGTCACGGATTCAGTTGAACACTGAATGATATTGTACACGTCTGGGATCCTATTTCTATTCTCCAATTTGAGTTTAAGATGATATACAACTATACTATAGCTCAGCTGCCACAATCAGCACACCCCCATTCGTACCTCACTGTTTACAAACTCAAAACAGATCTTCATAAAGTCCTTGAAGCCAAAGTTCAAATTGTTCTGCTGCTGTTTGGCCATTCACACATTCTCAATGGATTTACAGCAAGATGCATTTGTGCACTTCTTCAGTCATTTTCTCTTCATGAAAAGGCCCACTGAGCAGGAGAAGTGCCATTATGACATTATGAGTCTGGCAGGACCATTTACAAAATTAGAGCAACAGGTACATTGCAGAAATCGCAGTTTGCACAGGCTTTTAAAACAGATTCAAACAGACAGCAATTCAGCTCGACATGTCCATTGATGTGCCTCCCTGCTGTATCGCAGTCAGAAGCTAACTGCTCCAGTGAGCACCACAGCTCACAGAACAATTACGTCAACGAGATCATGTCATCGCAGAAGAGCAGAGTTCCAACCCTCAGGTCGCCAAACTGCAAACCCTTTCCAACTATTCTGAGCAAGTTTTAACAGCTACAAGCACACCCACAAATCTCAGTGCAAACCAAGTGTGACTTCATAAAATCCACACAGAAGACCAGGTGAATGTTCCCCTAAATTGCCAGATATTAAAGGTAAATTGGCATGGTCGATGGTGAGCTGATGCAACACGAGGAAAGAAAGACGTGTTGAAACTGGCTGCTCGAGCACTTGCATCAGTGAGCTCTGGAAACAGATGGTGGCAGTAAAGGGTTAAAAACACATTTTTCATTTCAGCCAGACTTTAATTCTTTGTCTGGCGCAGGGCCAACAGACATCAGTGACAGACTTGTGCGCTACAACTCTGCAAGACTGCCAAATATTAAATCAATAACAACATGAGTGGAGCTGGACTAAATATAGACAATGTGAGCTGTGTTACCATGAACCAGGAAGAAGACAATCATTTTTGTTTACTCCTGATGTTGATTGAGCAGACAGCCCTTTCCACAGAGTGTAATTACCTTGTCTTGTGTGATGTTACTACTAATTTATGTCACAACATTGTTGTCATACTATTAGATATATGCTGGTACATACTGATTTTCTGGGTAAATGTTGCTACACAAAAGGTTGCTTTATGATGGTATTTTTTTATTTGGTTCTAAAGGTTTAGAGATTTTCTTTCCTTTTCATTGGTGTTTTTTTTATTCCTTGTCATAGTTTCTGTGCACGTGTGAACCTGTTCGTTCACACCTACAACTGCACAAAGGGATTCAACAAGTCAACAATCAGTCAACAATGGTTTGTATATTTCTAGCCGGCAAAATATTTTGGGCGATCCAGGTCGGAATTACGTATTTTGGGTCAATGACTTCCTAATCTTTATTTAGCGTGCTATGAGCAGTTTGAGTGTGTTGCTGTGCATGCTTGGGAGCAGTTGTTGTGAGATGAAGCGATTTCTGTTTGAAAGAGGAAGCTCAGTTTTCGAACGTCCCGGACTTTGAACAAATCAAAGTTCAAACAAAAATTTCGAGATTTTTTTGCTTCTGATTTCGAACGAAAATCCAGAACTCGAACGCCCCCGAAAAAAGCCAGAAAAACCATAACGTGCGCGGACCCATCAGCTGACCCACAACGCGCTTTGTTATTGTGTATAACGCAGCCTCTGTATGCAGACGTGTCCGTTAGCTACATTTACTGACTGTTTTTTCTTCATATTGAGGTGTAAAACCTTTCCTGTCTCCACACTGGACCGTGGTAGAGAGTCACAGGGGAGGTGCTGGAGCGCTCACTCCAGGGTTTGATGTCCTGTTGTGGGCTGGAGCTGGGACAGGGATGAGGCCAGTCTGGGACAGAGCGTGACTTGGTTTATGACTTTGTCACAGCCAAACTGCACAGAAGCGCACATTCAGAGCTGGACACGCACCGGGCACCTCTTCACTTCTGGAGAGACCTCACTCACTCGGCAACCCCTCCCACATGCAGCGGCCACACACATAGAGGAACAGCGCACCTGCAGCAGACACTCTACATTCACTCCTACAAAAGACTATTTTAAGGTTTGGAACGCATTGTTTCTTTTTCCATTAATTGAAGGGAAAAGTCGATTCAGATTTCGAACAAATCGCTTCTCGAACGGCCGTCTGGAACGGATTGTGGTCGAGAACTGAGGTACCACTGTATTACATTGACACAGGAGGAGGTGTTGAACTGGTGTTGAACTCTCTATCTATGGTGCGCATCATATAGATTTGTGGACAGTTTGTCCCAGTGACCTATGTCATAGTGAGGATGAATGATTGGCAGGCATCTTTGTCAATGTCATGTGATTGATGTGGATAGAGAAAAAGCCATAAATCCGAATATCTATGACTGTTATGACTGTCCTGTCCTTGGTGCTAGGTGACAACAATGGAGTCTGGTGAGTTATTTGCAGTAATGATTACCATGATTAAACTGGTTTTTGAATGGAAAAATTGAAGGCAGCGGAGACGACCAGAAAACTCTTGGTCCTTCTCAGTGGTTTCACAGAGAATATCTGTGGCACGTGCTATTTAGCACGAGCAAACAGGGCTCCTAGTCAAAGTGCCCCAGAGACCTTTATTTATATTGACCATATTGTTGGCTGTCTAGCCAGTGTTCCTCTCCCTCCTGGTACAGAAGCATCCCAGCTGTCACGCACAGAAGGCAGGAGACACCCTGGACAGTACTCCTGTCCATCACACACTAACGCTTGCCCACACACACACTCATACACTATCTAAGGACAATTCAGTGCTCCTGGGGGGTAAGAGTCAATCCTTGCAGTCACTCATCTCACTTCCTGTGGTCTACCAATATAATGAAACATAACCTACCAGTAAAGTTTATAGCCATTTCCCCATTAGCTGTTATTAACCATATGGCATTTGAATCTTGAACAATGCAGCTGTTGTTCAAACTTCCTCATGTGTAGATCAATATTGTGAGGTTGAGGAGGTAAATTTATAAAATGTTTGTCATGTGTGATTGAGAAATTCGGAATGTTATTGTCCGCTCAGATATGATATCAGATATTATCACCACAGCACGTATCCGGTTGCTGATATCACAGGTGAGCAGTGGAATCTCAGGATTCATATGAGGGGAGTGAAGCAACACAACAAAGCTGTGGTTCAGGGTGCAATATTTTGGTTGTGTCGCTGTAGTTCCTGCTTGGACATCATTCAAAATAGATGTTTGACTCAATCTTGTAGCTCAACAAACATTGCGGGGGGTTTATTATATGATTGAGATTCTGGAGTGGTATCTCATGTGTTCGGCTTGTGGAGTGAAAAGTGGTGACAAAAAAGAAGAGATGGGGTCACAGGGGATAGAGGAGGTGCTCTCTTAAGAAAATGGGTGTGAGTGGGTGGGGGTGCAGCTACACTTGATGTGGGGGGTGCAGCTGGAGGGGAGAGGGAGAGGGGGGGTGAGCAGAGGCGGAGCTGCACTCCCCCTCCCTCCCCCCCTTCCCTCCCTGAGTTCTCTTCGCAAATTACCTGTTTCACTACGGACGTGAGCGCTTGTTGGCGAGCACATGTGACTCTGCTGAGAGGAGCCAGCCCGCTAAAACCCCAAAAGCTGTTTGTTTCCGGGAGCTGCGACCCCCTCCGAGACAAGCCTAAACTCCGGCAAGTGCTTTTGACCGACCTGAGAAGCGAGCTGAGGAGCCGCGAGCGCCGCCAGGATGCACTTGTTGTCCGCCCTCTTCATCACCGCGCTGCTCCGCCAAGGTAAGCTAACGTTAGCCCCTGCCACCGAAACTTCCATTCCACCGCGGTGTTTTCGGTGTTCACCGCTTTCTCTCCTTCTCTGTTTTTTTAACTTTATGTGCCTTTTATTTGCCGTTACAAAAGCTTGGGCGGTAGTTTCACGACTTATCAAATTGTTCCCTCCAATTTCAACCCATAAAAACGCCATCCGTCAGTTTCACTTAGTTTCGTTTGCTCGTATATTCCTAAAAATCCCTGTCTATTTCCCGTCCATCTGATGATGGTGCGTGGTCGTCATCCTAGCATGTGCTCATGCCATGATGTCACCATTATCAGCTCTCACTATCGTTACTTCAGCTGTGATTTGAATTGATGCTGCGTTCACGTCCTGTGTGGTGGTTATAATAATGGGCTTCTGTTGGCTGGGTTACACTGCTACTGACAGGCTGCCTTCAGTAATTACACATCCGACGGGGCTTCTTTTTTTGGTAAATGAGAGTGCGTCATTGTGCCTGATGTGAAAAATCACCACTTTTGTTCCCCTTGGTGCTGAATCAAAGCCAGGAACTTGTTTGATGGCTGGGAAAATGCAGTTATTTGGCCTGTATTGTCTGTCTCCCTTGTGATTTGTGTGCCTCTAGTTTGTTTCACAACACAGGTATAAGTACATAAACAGCTTCCAAGTCATAGCATATGGGGCATAAACACACAAATAATATGGAATTCACGAGCCGCCCTTTTCATTTTGTGTTTTCTGTCTTGATCCCCGGGTTTGATGATGAAATGTCATGTGAAACGTGCACAGAATGGAACTTCATTGGGCGTTCTTTCTTGTCTGTTCCTTCCACCATTTCAATTGTACATGATACATATGTGAAAATTGCATTTTCCAACTCTAGAATTTGTTTTTTATGTTTCAGTTTTGATACTGCTGACACAGCAATCCCTACCCATTGACTTTATGGCTGGCTTGTCCAGTTCCACTCCTGCTACAGAGCCTAATGTCACGAAATCGACCATCACAAATCATTTTCATCATCAGTGATGCTATTCTTGTAAAAATTTGAAATTACATCCTGGAATTTCGAGACTCTTGTCAGTACAAAGAATCATGTGTCAAGCATTTCAGGCGGTTATCTGCTTTTAAATAAAATTGTTAAATTATTCATTCCAGTAAAACAAAGGAAGACTTTTAAAAAAATGAACTGATGAGAGTTTGATCAATGTTTTTGTGGGAAGACTTCACTCTCATTTTTTTCCAAAAGTTATCTAAGAGAACATATTCTGATCTTTTGTTTTACTTCATGATGAAGAGGGAGGATCACAGTCGAGCTGGCAGAGCTGCAACATGGAGAGCAACTCCTCCATTGGAGCTTATTTGTGCGCTATCAGGAAGAAACCCAGCTGCTCCATTTCTCAAGCTCTTGCAATACACTTTATCTTAGTAGAATAAGTGACAATTTGAAGCGGTTTCACTCATTTTCCTGTCTGACATGCCTGGCCAACAGGTAGCTGCCTTGTGTGTTTACATCACTCGACAAGGCCATTAAAGCAGAGCGCTGGCTCGGAAAGAAAAAGGGCGGAGAGGTTGTTATCAGCGGACTTCCCTCCGCCTCGTCACACCACGGTGGTGGCTGTTTCAGTAAATTAACACTGACCACCACCTATCAGTCAGGCTCAGGTGGTTTATTTGACAGGAAATGGACACAACCCGTGAAGGGTGTTTTTACACCGCTGTGCCGCAGCAGTGCCGTGTGCTTGAGATTGAAAAAGTGACCTAAGTTGGTGATGAGGATCGACTTTATGGTTGTCCACACTGCTGGGCGAAGAGTGTGTTTGCTAACACACCAGATGGCTGCTGTTCCCTTTTTTGTGATTTCTATCTTCTTTATCGGTTTGGGCAGTTGATGTGTGATGATTAAGTTTGGGGTTTGAGCATCGATACTCGTAATAAAGAACAGGCCAGTGTTTATGACGTTAGCAGCAACAGCTCCAGGGTGAATCTGCTGGAAACAGACAACAAAAAAACGGAGCGTATCACTCCGAGAACAAATAGTCTAGAGAAAGATGCGCCTGTTTTTTTGTTCACTCCCTTGTCTCCACCCCACCCACACCCCACCGTCCTCCCACACAGACAGACTCTCGGTGTCACAGCTGGTATTACTTGTCAAGCAAGTGGGGGCGCCTCCTTTGCTAATGGACTAATCTCTTTCGGGGGTCACCCAATTTCACCTGAGATAGATTCACTCCCTGCTCTTTCATCTTCAACTAGACGGCGTCCGGGCTTGCGAATGTCGCCGAGGAAACGGAGGGCTTTAATTGTGGACTTGGGTTACTTGCAGGATTTTGGAGAGATTTGTGAGCAAGCCTCGACTTGTTTACAGGCAGCACTTCTTACCCTTGATGTTTCTGAAGTCTCGTGGTTGTGTCTTGTTTCAAAGGAGAGTTCTTTGTGACTGGTATTGTGCACCTTCATGCAAAATTCAGACGCATCTTTGAGAGGCATAGCAGCGCTTCTCGTTCCTCGCATTGAATGGAAATAGTTGCGTCTGTACTTAAGTTTCTCCTCAACTTTTTCATCCTTTGATCAGACATTTAAAAGTAGCAAACAAGCTGCAGATGAAACTGGGACCGTTTTGCATAAATACATATTATTATGGAGTCTGAACATATTGGACTTTCTTTTTGATATTGCAAGTGAATATATACGTATTGATTGACTGACTGAGGACTTTTTATAACCTGAACCCATTTATTCATGCTGCAGATTAGTCTTTATGCTACTGACCGCTAATTATCATTCATTTTCTTATTTGCCAAAATACTATATGTCATCATGCTGAAAAACAACATAATGTCTGCGTTTGCACAGTCATAATATTCATCTTCAGAGACTTTAACTGCATATGAGGTGGCGTCATTATACTTCTTATGACTATAAAAAATTATGGAGCCTAAAACAGACTGTACTTTGATATCATGCTACATTACCCATCTGGCTTTTTTAATGCCAAATGTGACTTTGTTTTGAGTGAAGATTCATAATAGAATCCGCTATTTCTGTCAAGTCTGTTGATTATTTACTCATGTTTCTCTTTTGACAAGTAGTGTTATGGGAAGTGAGACCGATGGCTGTGCTCTTTCGGGAAAAAAAAATCCCACAGCGGAAGTGTAGCATAAGAACCAACCAGATGTTCAGTGTTTTCTCATTTGTGCAGATTATGGCGCTTGTAATATGAAATTTGCGACATTGTGAGAAAATTGCAGATGGAGGGGGAACACAGAGCCTGTGCTCCATGAGTCCGCCGAAGTCTCGGTACTGTAAATCAAAGCTGTATTATAGTTGGGAGCCCTCCTGTGTCGCCTCCCAACAGGGGGTCCTGGATTCCTCGCTGTGGCCCTGGCAGCGTCATTACATCCAGCCCCCCATCTTAATTGACTAGTGACGTGGAAACTTTAAATTGCTCCCCACTAAAAATAAAACCAGGCGATGGGGGCGCTGATATACTAAAACTAATGATCAAGGGAGGAGATGATTATTTTAGGGGCCTCCAAGGAATAAAGAGTTGGAGCTTAGAGTTTTGTCTGAATCAAATCTAATTGTAGTGTTGCACTGAAGTACATCTCTCTGAATCCAGTTGTCTTTTTCTCGGACCTCCAGCTCTTTAGGTTATAAACCTGCGCAGCCACCCACCCGCCATAAACGTCCCCTCCCCTCCCCCTTGCAAAACAGCAAACAGGTGGATAAGTGTTGGTTTTAGTGCCCCAGATCTTTCTTTATGATTGCGAGTGCAGTTGCTGAAAGAAGTGCTTGTTGTTCCCATCACTCAGTGTAAATCAACCGATCTTAACAGCATGAATGCAACTTTGCACTTTTATAAATCAGGAAAAGTCCAATCCAGAGGTCCTTGAATGTTCCTCCTGGGAGTCATCCTCTGTGCGTGGGGGAGAAGTGTGCGTCACTCAGCTTTGAGCGAATGAAAGGACTTGTGTTGCAGAAGCAATCACTCTCTGGGAATGATTCACTAGAACGGAGCCTTTTGTTTGAATGTGACAGCCTTACACACATTAATATCAGCAAAACAGCAGCAAGTGAATCTTAATTACAATTTTGGTGATTGGCCTTCCCTGCTGTCAGAACCTCTCTGTGTGATATCATCTAGTTCAGAATCCTAAGCTAGAGTAATTGCTCTTTTACTTTCTCAGTTATATGTGATTCACAATGTGCCTGCTCCTGATGGGTTTTATGCGTTTTAATTTGTTTCATTTTTTTTGGATTATTACATGTGTATATGTGTATGTTGTACAATTTAGTTTATGTATTTATAATAGCACTGGTAAGTTGTGTATTTGCTGCATATCACTTAAGAATGAAATGTGTCGTGCTGAATTTCACTTTACAGTCTTTAATAATTGAACAAGCCATTCTTGGTTTTTGCGTGTACGTTTTGTATCGTCAGATATTGTTTGATGGTTCATTGTTTGTTATTCACAAGCCTGTACAGCTTCACACTGTGATTTGCCAAGCTCTGTGAAACCTGTTTCCCAGTATTCTCATTTTGCAGGTTCACAGTCTCTGCTATGCAAAATAATGCTGTATTTGTTATCCGAGGGGAGGGACCAAAGTTCTATTGTTTCAGACATAAAGAAAAGCTTAACAACAGGAGAGACCGTGATTGTGCCGTGCAGTTGTGGCCCTTTCTATCCAGGAAAAGCCCATTGAAATGCATGAAAGTATCATGGGTTTTGGTGAAAGACCATTGGCACTATGAAGTTGGGCGTCCCTTGTTTTAGGGACAAAAGTGAGGTTGTATCTGTCTTTTGTCTGTGAAGCAGCGCCCTGCTTTCACTGGTCTCTTCTGGACTCCTGCCGACGGTATTGTGAGGCGGCTTCTTCTTAAACAAATGAGTGTATGACAGTGACTTCTTGCTCCTGCTCCTCTCTTTGTCATTAATATGAAACAGCCACACACCCCTCTGTGAGGGCACAGAGGAGCTGCTGCCAGTCTCTCCTCTTCACAACCTGACTAGGGTGGAGATGGGAGGGGGGGTCTCCTCCATATGAAAAGCGTGTGACCACACCCATCTCTTACAGGGATCTTTGTTCAAATTCTCCATTAGAGTCATTGCTCTGCTTTAATGAATTCTTCAAGAGGCCTCTAATAGGAGGGATGAGAATTATGGCAGTCAAGACAATGACCTGAAGGAAGCGTGTGCACGATGCTGGAGGGCACGAGTTCGAATCAGCTTTTGTTTTCAAAACAGCATGCAATTAACTCTTCTTTCTCATTAAAAACATCTTATAGATTCTCAAAAAAAAGGCATGACGGCCACGCCCTCTGGAGTAGAAATGGTTTATACGGTCGGCAGTCGTGCTGCATGTAAACAAAGGCCTAAGTTGTAAGAGCTTTTAAAACTGTTAATGTGAATATTGAGAAATATATAACAACAACTGCCTAATAAGGGACAGACAGTAGGTTGTTGCTACACAAAATACTGTTTTTGTGAGCCAGAAAACTTGAAAATTTCTTTTAAAGATGCTCAAATGGGTAAATGAAGAGGCTGATATTGATGAGTTTTGTAGCCTCGGCTGAGTACAATTCCACTTTTGTTGGCTTTTTCTAGCCTTGGGCTCTTGCAACAATGAATCAATCCTATAGCCAAGAATCTTTGGCTGCTATTCATGAGTGAGAGAAGGATGAAACCCAAAACTGGTCTGAATGGTGAAGCACCTGCCGAAGTAATGTGTGGTTGAATGAGTTGTAAATGCAGGTTTCTGGTCAGTCTACCTCTTCAACTCCAGGAGATCCAGGGGGTTCTCAGACAAGAGCTTCCCTGACACCAAAAGTGAGTTGAGTTGTTACACTTTAAATGCTGGATTTTGGTGCCTTCATATCTGCGATTGATAAGGACCAATGTAGCCACCAGCAAGGTCAGTCAATTCACCCAAGGCCATTATTCCAAAACAAGAGGTTGTTTTGCGTACCGAAAAGTCGCTGAAGTTGACACAGCGTTTGTGAAAATCGTATTCTCCGGCCCGGCCCTGGGCTGACTAATAAAACGACACAGACCTTTTGTTTCCCCATTCATTTCTGTGTTGGCTCCCCAAGCTCTTTTGCAATCCTGAGAAGGAAGTTCCATTCTACCAAAACAGCTATTTTTCATTACCCGAAACACTGCTCCCGTCTTGGTCGAGTAGCTCCGCCAGACAGAAACCATTCTGTTTCTGTTTCTGACCCCTGCATGCACATTCTTGCCATTTAAAATGCTGTTTCTTTGTGCTGCTCGGATGTCCACCGTCCTTTCGTCATACCCTGCTGCAGCAGGCTGCGCTGCCCCGAAGCTATCTTTGATTGCTCCTTCAGTTGAACTTGCAGGAGACAGGAGATCTCATTCAGGAAGAATCTTGTTCACAGGAAAGCCTGAGTGTATTTCCAAGACGGGAATTAAAAGCCGCCATTCACTAAGTGCCTATAAGAAAGCAGTTAAAAGATTGAATGGTTGACCCGCGTGTCTACCCTTGAACTTCTATGGAGGTTTAATCTTTTCAAACAATGGAACCACCATCGACCAATATTTTCACAGCTCCCAACATACAGATTATTAGTCAGGTCTCTATAAGACATAATGAAACCTCTGCACATCACCAACATTTTTAGTAATATATTTCTGATCCTTTGATATGAAGCATATTTTTGACAGATGGTATGTTATAAGGGCATCAGGGCATTATAGGGAAGGAAAGGTCTGGAATGAATGTGCGATGCTTTGTTTTATTGTTTATCTGTATATGTTTAGAACCTCCTGGGAAATAAGACAGTAGCATCCCCCAGGTGTCAAAGCTGAGCTGGAGAGATTCCACACACGTTTTGGAATGATCAAGCACAGTTCCTTCAGTACCAAGGATGTAGGTGTAATCAAATATATGCGCGCCAGTTATTTGGTTTTCCAACGAGCAAAACATCCTTAAAAAAAAGTGTTAGTCAGCGAAGACATCTGTCTTTTATAACTTTACCTCCTGGCTCAAACAAGGCCAAACCATCCATTTTTAAATTGAATGCAGCTTTTGAGAATGTTTTGAAAGTCACCTTGACGTAACTTGTTGAAATTTTCAGTCTCTTATTTCACATCAACTCAAGCAGAACTTGTAATTTTCACCTTTCAGATTGTGTTTCTTGAGGCACTGCTAAATATAAATCGCTCTCTGTCAAAACACTGCAGCATGCTGATGCACTAGTAAGAAGTATTTAACACCAACTTTTTTAGACATTTTGATTCACGATTTAACTGGTAAATGTATTGTTTGGGATAAGAACACTCATAGACAAATACAAATTTTCAGCTCACTGATGTGTGCTTGATGTTGAGCTACTTTATTTTGTTGTCATGCTTTTCTCCTGCCAGACCTCGAGAGGAAAATGGAGAGACACTTGTCTCGTAATGGAACACTTAATTTTCAGATGAGGGGCTTAAAGAGGTCAAGAGTCTCTTACCATTGGGGGACAACATTGGTTCTTACGAGCCTCGGCGCCTGCTGGTTAAACAAAAGGATTTGTTCTAATTTATTCACATTCTTCAAGATGATTTTATCAGATTGTACTACTTATCTAAAATGTAGAGGTGCTTTAAACCCCGACCACAAAGGGGATCTACTTATTCAACGCCTTTAAAAGTGCAGAGATCAGCAAACCATTGTCCTTAGAATGACAAGATGAAATAGATAGAGAGCTCACAAAAGGAGCCAGATTCATATGCTTGTTTTTGAGCGTTATCTTGAAAGGGTTTCCTGACAATGAGCTTCTTTGGGTGCAGCAGAACGGTGGAACGCAAACATAAAAAAAAATTGTGTTAATTGAAAATATGTTGAAAAAGATCTTTATCATTGAAACCTGAATGTATTTTCTACATTACAATATGACTACATTCACAAATACTTGTAAGTCACTCAGAATATTTATGTTCCAATATAATAAGAAAGATGTGTACCAGCTGCTTAAAGCTGTTTATCATTGCTATATAGTGCTGCTGATATGCTCAGTATAAAATCAAAGCGGAACCAGGCAATAACAAGCAAGTGTTTGTGTCACTGCTGTAATACAATGACGGCAAAAATGCAAGCACTATAGTGCAATACATTAGGGTGAAAGAAATAAGATATAAAATCACTCAGTCGTGACATAAGGAAATTCTCTCCAAAGCAGAAATGTGGCCACGTTTTTGAAATTATTAGAACCCCGCAGGGAGATATTAGTGTTTCCCTGAATATTCATGTGAAACTGCATCTATAATGTTTTCCAGCGCAGTTCTATTCTTCTGTGTTGCCTCTGGCGTCGTGCTGCGGTTAAGCCCTGATGATAAACCACATAATCCTGAGATTTCCTGGGAAGAGAGTAGGAAAAGCCAGGATGCTTTGCCCCCAAAAGTCCCCTGATTTTAACATTCACACAAAGATTACGTTTCATTTTCACTGTCATTTTCCTTTTATTCATTGTGAGTCCATCTCCAGATTGACATATCAGTTTAATTCTTAGAGATTCTCACTTTCTTTGCACCAATGCATGAGATATGTATAGAGGCGTAATGGGCTGTTGCATTGTCATTACAGTCTAAATCCATACTCATATTTATAGTTCTGATCGTTGTGCTTGAACACCACCAAAAATGAAGAGTGTTTTTCTCTTCACATAGCCTCACTTCCATTGACTTTTTCTGGACTGTTTTGGGAGGCGGAAGCCCAAAGCGTTCTGTTTTCGTCTGACCCCGCAGAAGGGGAAGACCGCTGGTCCCGAGACATTCTGAACAGCGTGTTGGCGCAGTTTGCTTGGAGGGAATAATCTTTGCAGAACATTCCCATGGAGAGTTTGACTTCCCAGTACTTCAGGCAACATTGTATATATTTAAAGAATTTGGAGCTGTAGAGGAAGCTTTTGCACATTTGTTTTGAAACTTGTTTTTCTAGGTTTTTCTCTGGTTCTGAAGAGCTCTTGCTCCATGTAAGGGCTTCCTCAGACTCAAAAGAAGATGAAGGGAGCTGCTACATCTGTGCTACTGCCCGGGTTGATAGTTAAAAGCACTTATCTTGATGTATAGCCGCGCCTCATGTCCTGATGGAACAAGAAAATGTAATAGCCACGGCTAATGAAATTATTCTGCCTTCAAGGATTTAAGATGACGGTGACATACGCTGAATTGCATAAAGGGAGAAGGCTTATCTCATCCCGTAGAAACAATAGAAGAAAGCGAAAGAACAGGATTGGCAGTTTTATCTGTTTTATGTCAGTAAGAAAAACAAGATAACAATATTAGTGACATTGATTAACTGAATGATAAATGGGCTTTTGAATGGATTTGACTTCAGCTGCTATGTTGCCTTCATGGAATACTCCCAAGACGTCATGCTTAATCTTCAGCATGAGATACGTGTTGTTGATTCACCCAGAGCCAAAACCTTTCAACCATATCATGTTACAGAGTCGAGTTTCACTGCGTTGTTTGCATGATGGTGATTTGTATTGGACTTGGCGTTCGTCAAACACTTTCAGACTTTCAGAAGCTCTTTTTCTGAACTGATATTTAAGATACATGTCCTGTTAAGACATCCCATATCACTGTACACCAGACTGTCAATTCTGTTTTCCTAATTGGTGTTAAAATCGATCTTCTTGCCTGTGGGAAAAAATGGGGAATGATTTTGCAGAAGTTGCACTGATTGTTGCACCATGCTGCCAGCGGCTGCTGAGAATGATGAGAACATGAAGCTACATTCTTTAGGTCGTGTTGGGGAAGGCTAATTGATATATTGCTTTTCTCTCCTCTACTGTAACTGGTGGGAAGTTGATGGTCGCGCTACCTGACTTCCTGCTGGCTGACTCAGTATTGGAATTCCCCAATTTACTCACTACTGTATTATACTGGATTGTAAATAATCCCCCTGAGTTATTTCACAAGTTCTGACATGAATGCAGATTAAAAAAAAATACATTTCCGTGTGTATTGTGGAATCATGTCTCAGTGCTCCTTTTTTACAAAAAAAAGCAATGTTTAAATGATCAGTGGAATGTGCGGAAAATCCATTTTTTTCGTGATGATATCAATATCGATTACAACTGTGTCATACTATAGATATACAGTGGAAATTTAAGCAGCTTTCTGTGACTACATAAATAAAATAGACCCGGACTCCATTGTAATCAGCTCATGCTCTGAAGAGAAGGCACAGGAAATCTCAACCCTTTCTAGCTCTCATTGCACTCACAGTTTTGGGTACGGTTGCGGGTGACACATCATTCACAAAATAAGATAATAAGATGAACACCTTGATAAACGATTGTATATTCAGTTTTAAACTGCAATATTTCACCCATCAGAACAAAGGCTCATTCTAAAATACACTTTTCCTTATCAATCAGTGGATTGCACTGGATTGTTTCCGAATAGCATATGAAGATTACACCCAAAGAAAAACAAGTGGGAGAGGCTGAAACGTGAGGTGAAAAAAGATCAGTGTCCGGTCAGTGTTAGTTATTTCAATAAATGTCAACTGATACAGTGTGTGATGTTGCTATTACTCGCTCTTAGAATCTATGCTGCTGTTGGTCTGTTAATATTCAGAGAAAAGCTCTAGACATCTCAGCGGTGTCACGGCGCATCTTAATCTCCAACCTTTCGTAGGACTCCATCAAACCTGATGTGTATTAAATGAAAAGCCTCGATGATTCAACGTGCAAGCAGGTACATAATCCTTCGTGTGACTGATCTGCATTCTTTGTATTCTTCCGACTACTCTTTGCTCTGTTTAGCCAGCAAAAGGCTTTAGGACCCCCCCGGAGTCAGACGCAGAAGCGGGACACAATCCCAAACTGTCATGCCCTCTTAATACCAACCAGTCTGTTTGGCTTATTGGAATGGGGAACGGCGCCTTCTCTGTTTCACAGCGAAGGGTTAGAAGGTCAGCTTCGTCATTATGAGTGCACCACAGCACTCACCACTCTTTGCTCAGCTAATGTGAAAGTATCAGCCGCGCCACAGCAATTACCAGAGATGAAAGCTAAACAAGCCATCTGCTGAACAAATGAAAATATCTACCTGTTAATATTTCCTGTTGTTTACAGCGTAACGAGCCATGCATTATTGATTCCACGAGAGCAGGTAGTGAATTAGGACACAGACAAAATTGTTGCTCGTCTTTCCATTAATCATCCATTTTGCAAGGAAAATGTGGTTATGCATGCCTCATGCAGCAGCTAATGAGGCACTTTAAGATCAATAAGTGCTTGAATTTTTTTTGTTTTCCCTCATTGAGGGAGAAATGGGCTTATTGCTGAGCTCGCCAGAACCGTGGTCCGAGCAACGTGCGTTGCAGGGGTCGGTTTACCCGCCATATTGTGTTGAAATAAGTCTATTTACTTCCAAAAGCGGTCTATTGTTGAAGCTGGAATGATTAGTTTCCTCAGGCTCTGCAACTGTATTATGGTCGTACAGATGGTGTAATAGTAAACACAAGTGCTCCCCGAGGACCTTTGAACTACAAATGTTCAAAGCTTTCCCACTAAAAGACTGAAGGGGCATGGAAGAGGCTGTGGCACTAATACAGGGTAAGCAATTGAAGAACTAAGAGGACTGGGGATAAAAAGACGTGGCTCCCGGCTACGGTTCTCCAAATAAGGCTGAATTCAACACAGCAGATCAGTGATGAGAATGCAAATTTTGTTGGGCACCACTTTTTGGACTGGGACTGTTGTGAGGGGCCCTCATGTTCTAAACGATTGGGACAACTTAAAAAGTAAATGTAGTCAGAAATATGTTGATTTTATATTGCTCAGTTTTATGTACATTTTATTTTGAGGTTCTCATTTTAAATCAAGGGGCACAGGGTTGGGTGTGGGTAGCGGTACCTCACATCAAGAGATTGCAGGTTCATAGTTAAGCGCAAGACATGAAAGTATAATAGATAGGAAATATTTTCCATCTTTTTAAGTATATTTGGTGGCACAATTCATTTCAACCAAAGGAGCCCTTTATTAAAAATAGCATGATTGTATATTTCCTTTGTTGGTTTTAAGTGAAGAAAGAATCAGGAAAATGGTGATAAAAAGGGTCAAATGAAACCCTAAACTAACTTTTATAGTTTAGCTTAGTTTTAGAATAGAAATAGCAACAAATAATACTGCAGGGCTTTTAGTTGGAGGTCACTTCTGCATGATCCGACTTCATTAGGGGCACAATACTTTTACATGGAACAGCAGAAGGTGTCCAAAAAGTCACCATTTACTGGATTTTTTTAAAGCAAATAGAAAATAAATAGCAGATGTAATACTTAGCACAACCCAGTGCAGCTAGTGAAGTAATACGTCGTTATTACACAGGTCTTCTCTAACTTTGGGTGTCCTTTCTTAATGGTTGCAGAGGTGCAATGTGATTAAACTTTGATTACCGCTGGGTACAATACAGGGCTGCAAGGACTAGTCAACATCGTCGACTGTGATTGACTATTAAATTAGTCACAGACGGCTTCATTAATCAAGTCATTCAAACAGCGTACTTTTCACTGAGCACAATCTGCAGCTAGATTAAAAATGGCTGACGTTCAAGGTCCATCGCGACCCAAAACATCTAAAAAGTATGAGGACAATTTACAATGGACTCATGAAAAACTAAAGTGAAATGGAACATTTGCCAAACAAGCTTTTAGCTGGGAAAGTGGGTGTCTTGCGGGCGCTCTAACCTTACAAAGAAGAGAAATGGATATATATATATATTAGTGCCTTATCGTAGTACCATCATACTGGTATTCATAAAAAGAGTGTTCCAAACATCACCACCACAAACTAATGCTGTGCAGTGGCAGCTCTTCTCTTCCTTCATTCTTCTCTGTTGTCTCCATTGCGTGCCACATGTAATTCCAAATAGCTACATCCTAATTGGTCATTCTTGTTGTTAGATGGCAACATGATGGTCTGCTCAATTTGAGATTCCAGACAAGTCAGACTTGAGATGATTCAGTGGCCTCAGGCGAAACAGAGTGGCTGGTTTCAGCCTAATGAAAAAAAGCCTTCTGTCGGTGTGATACATTTGGAAGAGACCCGGTGGAACGAAGAGCACTTTGATGTCAAAATGTCTATTTTGAATGTGTCAGGAATAAATTATTGATGCATATTAGCACAGGTGGCGCTCCTGGTTGGAAAAGGAGGACGGAGAAGGATTCAGGCAGATTTATAGACCAGTTGAAAGCCTTCAGTAATTCAAAGGGCACCAAATTCATTAGTATGAAGCATTACCCATTGATAGATGTTCCATGTGGAGTATTACACCATCTGCTGTCCCTGCTTATCCTCCACGTTTATTTTATTAGACAGCCTAAATATATTTCACAAGTTGCACTGAAACCCTTGATTGTACATCCCCGGTGATGCTGCTTGAACCAAGTCTGTCATTGTCGTTTCACCGACTCAACAGCAAAGATTCAGTCTTTTAGGAGCATTTTTGTGACACCAGAGTCAATAATGAAAACTGCATCGAGCGAAGTGGAAATGCTTTATTAATGATGGAAAAGAAGGGCAGAGCTTTAATTTTAAAGTAACCAACATTCACATTCCAATTGTTTATTTAACGCTTGTCAAAAATAGACAAATAAACTAAAGCTGACATCAAGGGTTCTGTGCTGAAAAAGTATATGCTAACATAGATGACAGTTTTTGTGACGCACCATCTGATTTGAATACAGAGTTGTTGTCTTGTCAACGTCTAAAAATGAGACTGTGAATCAGATATTGGTGTTGAAAATGAAAATAAGTTTCCGTCAAACCACCGGCTCTGCATCATCCATGGTTTTCTCAGGTGAGAGTTAAAGTTTGACACCTCCGATGCGTTGAGAAAGGTTGCCAACACGATATTTATCTTTTATTAGTCCCACAAATTCACTTCAGGTGTTGATAAAACGTTGTAAAACACATTTAATTATACTGAAGTCAAGGCAAGCTTGCTTTCAGAGTAATTATAATTTAATGGTTCTATAACACTAACGCTAGATCCCTGCCACATGTCATCAGAAAAATTATCACTTTTTAAAGATGAACTGACGTGATCAAATGTATTAAAACTAAATGGAAACATAGAAACAAACTGATAAAACATTGAGGTTGACTTGAGAAGAATAAGTTCTCCAGTAAAGTCAGCAGTGGGACAGCATTTATGCAGTATTACAGTTTCAGCAAAATTGGATCTTGTTTTTCACAGCTTTACTGCATTCCATTGTTACTTGAGATTATTAAACAAGACGTTTTTGACCTTGACCATGAGTCACAGTCTGCAATTTTCATGTGCAATTATCATCATTTTTTCAATGGTGCTATGAATGGAAAAAAAACAAGCTCCCTATCATTCTGAAAAGGATGATTTAATTAGCGCTTCAGTGGTGAAAATTAGCCGTTTAAAGCTGAGACAGGTAGCTTTCCATGCCTTACTTGACTGATAAAGATCCACAGATGGAGGCAGACTTCATCACCACTCCGATTACGGTAAGATTTATCAGTGCACTTTTGGTATCCTGCCTGCAATCCGCATTTTCCCCACCGTAATTGCTGGTAGAAAACTATTTCGAAGATCCCCCATGACCCACAAACCACCACTCCTTGGCAAGAACTTATCAAATTTGAGGAAATTAGTTTGAAGTGCGGGGGTTGAATGAGGGAGTTGATATCTCCACAGTAAAGCCTATTTTTTCTTGAGAAATAAATTTAATTAGAACGTGCTTCCAAACATTCTATATCATTTTAATTCACAAGCTGTTGAGGTCAGCTCTTCCGGCAACAGGAGAATCGGTCATAGACGAAATGAAGGGCAGTGAGCTGCATTAGGAAGGGTTAATGGACATGCAGGAGGCGGTGTGCCGTGTTAATGGCCCTGTGTTGTCTTTAATGGTACATCATTAATGGCAGTTATTACAGGATGTTTGGAGTCAAGACTGCACGCTCTCCAATGATCAGCCTGGGGTCTACCTTCAGCCTCCGGTCTCCCCAGGGGGTTGCCCCTCCCCTCCTGACCCCCCTGAAATACATAATTCACAACATAATGGACGAGCTTTTTGAGTGCACTTACCACCTGATCACTCTAGCAGACTGCAGTCTTAAGGGCTGTCACAATTTATGACATTTTTAAGAGGTTTTTTTTTTTTTTTTCACAGACGGCGGTGTGCTGGAGTGTATTGAGGGAAAACCTTTCAAACACTAATGATTATGCCACAAGATCAATTTCTTGGAAACCTTATGGCGGGTCCTTTAGTCATTTCTAATGGCCTTTCGTCTTTTCCATCTGCCATTTACAGAGGGAATTCTTGACAATTTGTGGACACTTTTGAGTCGTTTGTGAATGCACGCATGTGCCTTTCTTCTTTGATGTCTTGATTATAGTTTTTATTTCTATAACATTGTCAAGAACTATCAACCATTACTCAATATTGTGTCAAATTACATAAAAGTTTGTATAGTAGTCAAAACATCTTAGTAACGGAGTGACTTATCTCATGAGTTGTAAAAAGGCTGTTTTTTTCCTGTCACAAACAAAACATGATCAACCCAAGAGCTGATGTGTGCATGCCTGTACTGCGAGGACCTTCTTTCCATAGTTCCATAGTAGCTATAAACTATAGCTTTACACAAAGTGGTTGGCTCAGCTTTTCTTTGACCCGAGACAGATATTTATTTTTTGTGTTTCTTTTGTAGATTACATCACATTTAACTTTCTATTGATGTCTGTTGTTGCTGCAACCAAACAATATTATATATTGAGAGGTTAGAATTGAGAGCGTTGATCAACCACAGCACTTTTTTCATTGTTGTCATGGCAACAAGCCATTAGCAGAAACATCTAAATAATAAATGAAAGGGAATTGATGACATTAATGTCCTTTTTAAAGATGTCAAAAACTTGAATTGTTTTGCTATGTCAAACACGAAACATGCCTTTCATTCACATCAAATGAAAAATCAGGAACAGCAACGATCGAGCTTTCCAGTGAAGACCTTTCCGACCAGCGTTCTTGTTTTGAACCTGATTGCTTGAGTCACCTCTTCCTCTGGGCTTATTATTGTTCGCTTCTTATTTTCCTCCCAATTTATATGGAGCACTCGCAGCTGATGCGAAGTGTTCACGCTCTCAGGGGATCGTCACCAGGTATACTGGGAATCGACAGAAACCACTGACTTGAAAACAAACAAGATGCCTAAGCCTGGAAAATCCTTCTCCAATTACAAGTGGTGGAACTCAAGCTTAGCACTTCACGCTTCTGGAGGAGGCGGGCTTACAAATATAACATATATGACACCGAGCTATTGAACGTTTTTGTGCAGCATCTAAGTCACTCTTACTTAAGCTTAAAGACTCTATGTGTTGAGCACTTCAGGTACATCGACCAATAATGTCTACCGATAAAGATCAGTTTAGGTCAGTTGAAAACAAACCGAATGTGTCGGCAGATTGATTTAATATAGGGATGCACCCGAACATTCGCTGGCTGCAACATGTATATGAGTAAAGTTTCAACTATTCATGCAATATTTAAAAAAATAGTAAAAAACTTTGGGTATTTGGTATTCGGCATTATTTGGCTTTGGCCAAGCATTTATATTTTTATTTAGCTTGGGCACATGTATAGTGTTGAATGTTTTGTTTAATTTTTAGCTATTCAAATAAATGTGGTGTGAAAGCTATGTTTGGCAAATGTTACATCTCTTGCAATCTTCAATCATTGATGTGTGAAATGTCCCCATACTTGCGTTGCAATGGGTCCGGGACTCAGCCATTTGATAAGACTCTTGAACATGTTGCAGACTAAAATGGCGTTGGTTGACGGGAAAAGGCAAATGAAGAATCCACTGATAGAGAGAATAATGAACACAGGAGGTGGGGATGGCCGGGGGCTCACGCAGCGGCAACACTCATCAAAGAGAAAAATCGAGTCACCCCCTGAACAAAAAACTTTGGCTATGCCAGGACAGTTCACAATATAGATTCCACGAGGTTGGTCACAAGAACAAGGCACCAGATCACTTGCCGATGTGTTGAGGAATGCTTGTCCATTTCAAGTGGCCCAGCTTGATCATCAATTTGCACCAGCCGTTCACTTCACTTACTTGTCGTCACAAACCAACTATACTATCCTACAAAACTACTTAAGGTAAGAGTCAGGTTCATATAATTGAATTTCAAGTTCAATAAATAAATTGCAAGGGCAGGAATGTTACAAAACACCATGTATTTTCCTTTTTCTATTCCCATGTTCTGTCCAAAAAATGAAAGAAAAACTTTAATTTAAACCAAATGGAAACCAAACCAAAGGAAAGTTGTGCCCTCATGTTGTATTAAATATCTATTTCCATTTGACACAAAGTATGATTACATTTTTTTTCTATGCCAAACTCGATGGGGGAATTTCTTTTTTAAAGTTTTGCCCTCATGTTATTATCAAAGGAAGTTGTCTTTAAAAAAATGTCCTCTTCCTGAACTCTTATCACGGTGGCAAGTCTGGTGTGTGATTATTTTTTCAAATGCACAGCCTCAGCCAGCAGAATGTGATGTCTGCCTTTTCTATCTTAACCAGCATTATATATAAACCTGCAGCAATGACTTTACCATTACTTAAAAACCACATCACACAGCAGCGCAGAGCTGTTTGGAATCCAAGTAGATTCATGATAGGAAACTTTTTTTATACTACTTCTCTGGGGGACCAGCAATTAATCACACAACCGGGCTTAAAGCAGCCGCGAGCAATACAAACTTCCCTCCACATCTTTAGCGCCTCCTGGTCTTTGTCCTGCTGTCTAAATCCCCATCCAGGGTCGGAAGCAGAAACCTGATGCCTCGCAGGCAGGACCGCACACGCCTGACACAGAGAAAATGGAGCCTGCATTTTCAGTCACAAGCCAACAATGGGCGCACGACAGGTGGGGCGGCAGGAAACGCATTAGTCTGCCTCCACCTGCTGTCATCAGAGTGCGTCTGTTGACCACACATGATGCTGCAAATGAACACTGTTTTCTGCGCCCGAGGGGAACAGAGATGTCTCCCTATAGAAAACATTCATCTCGCACACGCGGCCGGTCTCAGTAGCTTGTTAGAGCTATTCATCATTCCAGTACGTTGATGTGAAAAGATAGAAGGCATTGTGTGTTTCCTTCAGTTTCACCCGTTGTGCTTTTTCATTATTTATTCAGCCGAGAGCTCGACAATGTCACTAGAGTTCATTTCATGTAGGTTTTCAACATGAGTGTGTGTGCTTTTGTTGGCTTTGTAGCAAATTAGGCTGAAGACGTGTGAATGCTGATGGGTGATAGAGGGGGACGGTTGTATAATCGCACTCCTGCAGTGCGAATCATACACCGCGACCACATCCTACCCCATTCGCCGTCCATCCTCCCCCTCAGAACTGAAGGCGCGTTTTGCCCTGAGGTGACTGGCATGACTGAGTAGGCTGCGGAATGTTTTTTGACTTTGGTGTGTGAGTTTGTCCTGAGTAAGTACTGGGGGCTTTTTCAAACAAAGAAAGAAGAAGTCAATAATAACCCAGTATTTATTTGTAAGTTACAAAGAAATGTTAAAACAAAAATACATGTCGACATTTGCTCTTGATTTTGTTACAAAGCTCCTTCTATCACTCAAGATATAATTATATTTTGTCGGCACTTGAGGTAATGGACTTTCAAATGGAGTTTTGCGAGTTAATTGTCAGACTACTAAGCTAAGAAGCCATGTTAGCTCTTGACAACATACGCCGTCGAAAACCTGCTGATAAATATACACACTGAATTAAGCGTTGACTGCCCTGAAGGACAGAAGAAAAAGGGTCTTAAACATTAATTCATAAACATTGTAATATAATTTAAAATAGCAATATAACTTAGTGGCAATGTGGGAATAAAGTGGGAAAAAATATATGTAATTTCTTTTGTAGTTTTGCTCTGAACTCATGAGGGCCAAATAAAGACGTCTGGTGTACAATGCTTGTAACAATTACATTCCTTATATACATCAATTATATTTATAATTATTTTTTTAAATATTCAGGTGCATTGACTTAACCTCGAAACCTAGAAAGCGCTTGAATCTTTTCAAAACATTTAAGACTGGATAGCATTCTCAAGGAATCTGTGAAAGCAGATGGAGTCATTCTGAATTTGAGGACACCAACTGCCTGCTGCCATTATACACAGTAGAACACATTGTGAAAATAAATTGCACTACAATTTTTGAGTCTTTTTTTCTAGTTTGAGCGTTAATTCAAGGTTATATCCATGGCTGATGATATTTCTCTTTCTTTGAAAGAAATCTAATAAACCACGTTGGACTTCGTAGAACTTTTCTAATAGAACTTGTAGATAAGAATCCATGGAGAGTGGATCACTTATTAAAAACAAAAAGAAGTAGAGCAGCTGAGTTCAGCCGGACTTTAGATAGCGCCTTTGGGGAAATGCGAGAAAATGAAACCTTTGTCCCATGACTTCCATTGCAGAGATGGACTTCTCTCACATGGTTCCTTTTGAATGATCATTCTAAAGAGGGAGAGAATGTGGAGTAAGGCGACATTTTAAGGGTTATTGGATTCTTTCTGTGTCATAAACCAGCTTGCAGATTGTAAACTCGACTTTATTGACCCAAAAGTTCTTGACAGTGCTTCCATACTGAACCTGTATGTCAGGGAAGTTACTATAGTTGCCTACTTATATGGCTGTTTGGACTAAGTCAGGATTACTCGACTCTGAATTAGTTTTGAGAGGATGAGTCATGAATCGAATTTAAACATGGTCCCATTGTTTTTGTTCTATTTAGATTTAGTTGTATGCATTAAATATTAAGTGCTAGAGAGATGTATTCGCTGAGATAGTGAAACAAATCAATGTATTTTTGTTGGCGCTTTACACCACATGTCATTCAAAGATAAAAGCAGTCAAAATGGAGGACGGCATGCTCTTCTCTTATGCTATAGAATGGTGACAGGCAATTACTGTGGGCTGAGGGGGAAAAAAGCAAAATCGAATCCACAATGTTGACATTTGGAGGGATTGTTCAGCTCGCTACAAAGCAGAAATGTATATAAAAAAATGTGTTGCGCTTTCCTCAGCTGCCAGTTACCTGTCAATGACAGCATTATGCTCGCTCCTAAGAGACAGACGGACCAAGATAGTAAGGATGTAGCAATGCGTCTATTTTTTTTATTTCTTTTTTTTTTCTGTTAGCGGGGGGAAGTACCTTCCATCCCAAACTGATATAGCAGCAGAATTTATTTGCCTGTCAAAGTCAGTAAATTCTGAGTGAATGGTGGAATATAACTAGAAACGCTGCCATGAGGTCCTAAGCAAATAAAGCTGAAATGTTTAAATTAACATTCCGCTCATGACGAGATGGTGTTTGTGTGAGTCAGCTTAAATACTTTGAAATGCAAAAAGTGTTATTATTATCAGCCGTAATTAAATGATATCATCTTCAATGCAGTTCTTGGTGAAGCTTTCATCTTGCGTGTTATTTTTTCTCAGCCTCTAGCTATTGCTTTTTGCAGCCATTAGGCTTTAAAACAAACAAAAAATAGACACCAAAATTAATTTATTTTTGATAGTTCGCAAGTTTTCAGAAATTGAACAGCAAACCGCAGTTATTTCCTTGATAAATAACATTAAAGAGACAAATTGACACTATTTTGTTTGTCATTGAAAACCATTCTTTGAATTAAATGCACATAAGGCTTTGTTATTTTGACTCTTTATGAACACACGAAGCAGAAGTGTGAGAAGTTGTTGCACCAAGCAAATAAGGTACCATTTCCAAAGTCTAATGTCCAACCTATATCATGTGAGAATATTTAACGCTCAAGAGTTGTGTAATGAAAAATGTTATTACCGTAGTAGCTGCGTATTGATTAAAATGCATAGCCTGAAGGATGTTTTGGGGCGGCAGTTGTTAGTAACTTAGATATTGCTGCTTCCTTCAAAGCTGTTTATCTTGTCAATGCGGTATAGAAATCTCCTCTGACACCCCATAGCGGACTAATCAATATTCAGCACTTCTTAAATGTTTTAAGCGACGGCAAGGAAGAGAAAATGGAACGACATGGAAGGTATTTTTTTGACTCCTATGGCTAGTGTTGCTCACTATAACAATCTCACCCTTCCAAGAGCGTTATTGATCCATAAGAAGTGGTTCTGTCTGCCCCTTCACGCCGCTCTTTGCCATCAGGTCTTTTGTGGACAGGCGCCACAGGATCTCCATTCAAAGTGCAGTCCTCATTTCCACTCCCCTAATAAGTTTTGGCCCGCTTTTGCATCCTGCAGGCTTGAAACCGTGTGGACACATTCAGACACAGATGGGGGGAGCTGGAAAACGCGAAGTAGGGATATAGAGATCAGTGCAGGGAGGTAGCCGATTTCCCTGGTGAGCTTCTTTCTGAGCTGTCGTCACCCGTCTCTACACAGGGATAGACGCACCTTAATCAGGAACATGAAAGTGTCTCCTGTGGTGCGGACTCCTTTTCCCATCATTCAGCTGTCTGTTTTGTGATCACCAGAGTATTCGCTTTTTTTTGCCTGTCCAGTTTAAGTATAGAGACATTCAAGTTATTTTTGGAGTTGTGAGGACTTGTGTGCGTTGATGCAGAAGAGGGAATAACACAGTCTGATTCCTCTTCTTTCTCGTTCGACCAACAAGTTTGTTGTGTTGGTGCATGTGTTTGTCAAACTGAAGTCACGCTGTGCACTGACTTTTATTGTTTAGGATTACCTTATCTCTCTAAGCAGCGGGAGCTTTGTCTTCTGGAGTCACACGTGTGATTGCCTCTCATTGTAAATGTGTCATCTACACAGATAAGCATTTTGTACTAACGCTTAGAGTTCTCTGCTCTGCCTTACTGGAGGATTCAAATAAGGTGTTTGAAATTTGAGTCGTGTCAGACATGCCGAGTGATATCCTTTATAGTGCTACGGGCTTGGTCCAGTGATATTTTTGAACAATGGCCAACTTTTTTATGGTCCTCCTTTGTCGACTCATTAGCGTAGGAACTGAAAATCCAACTGTAGGGATCCTCTATGCTACTTATGCGCTTCTGTGATCGCTGTTAACTCGTTTTGTCACAAATCTGCAAGCATTGGTTGCAATCTTGAGCCATTAAACACAGATATTGCCAAATATCAATGTAGTTTCATGATTAAAGTTTGAGTAGTTTTACTAAATCCATTTTCACAACATTCCTCTGACCGAGCCTTGCTAATATGCGGTGAGTCCGCAACAAGTTATGATAACATAAACAGCATAGATGGCATTTAATGGCGTCTCCTGAACACAGCTGTGATAAAAACAGGAAAATGGTCAGTGGACGCTGATAGCAATACACCTGGACTCCTCACAATATCAGTTTTATTTTACTTTATGGAGACTAATATTTTGTCAAAGTCTAGCTTCTTCTACATTTTGGACTCTTGTGCTATTGATGTTATTTTGATTTTAGGAATGTGCTATTGATGTTTTCAATTTAACAGCCCTTACCTGAGATGCAGTGCAGCTCAATGATGTGTTTTATAAATACAATGCTAGTTGGCCATGACAGTTGAAAGAAAGCACTGAAATTTAAAAGCCTCTTTAAAACCAAGTGCAAAACGCCGAGCAGGTAAAAAAAAAAAAAAAAGTGTGCTTCAACCATCACTCTCTCCAGGTCCCTGTGACAATTTCCAAAACTGTGACAAGATGATTTGTGGCATTTTAAAATGAAATGTTGCCACGCATCATTAGACGTGACATATGCAAAACATGTGGGCTCGTCTTGCACCACGAGCTAATTGAATTCCGCCTCCTTATACAGTCAAAATGTTGGTTTGCTGCTGTATTCCGCGTGGCTTGTTCCGTCTCTTGTGCCCGGGCCAGAAAACTTGAAGACTGAATCAGACGGAAACTGGTTTGGACAGGAGGATCAGATTTATTCAATTTGCATTAGAAAGGCTATGCTGCACACATCTGTTGCTTTTGCAGGAAACACCCGATGTTTCCAGAATAATAACCAGACTGCTACATAATTAAATCAGTTTCTAAATAATTTCGCAGTGCATTTAATTGACTAATTATTGTAACTAAATATGTATTATTCCCACATCTGTCTAAGGTCACTAAAATAGCAGCAGGAGATTGACAGCAGATTGTTATAGAGATCCAAAATTCCAGTGTGCCTCATGGAAACTTTCCCCACCTCTTGATGATGAAATATTTCTTAACCATGAAAGAGATAACTGCAGCACATACTTTTGAATTCTGTGTCAGGTTGACAAGTGACAGATGTCATCTCTCTGTTTAGAGGAGCTGTTCTCGTGTCAGAGTGTGAAAGTTTGTTTTCGCCTTTTCTGTCACCACTAAAAGCAGCCAAGGTTCATTTAAATTCACTGATAGTGCCAAGTCGCTGTTGTGTATTCAAATGCCTGAATGCCTTGATGCTGAGAGCTGAAACTATTGATTTCTTTTTCATCTACATATGCCAACAAGCCCAAACGTGTTTGTGCAATTTATATTACGCATTGCTATCGATCGTCTTCCTAGTAATCAACAGCTATTTATTGGTAAACCGATAAAAATGTGTTCGTCACCATTCACGCGCATAAAGACTCTTTTTTTGAGGAGGATTTTTATGTGGACTGATAAAGTCTATGAATCCATCTTAGACTTGCTTTGTGTCTTCTACGGTACACCATAGTCTGTGGTCAGTGAGCACTGAAGAATATTATCTAGTTACGTGTCCTGCCTGCTTTTCTGATCCATCAAAAATAAACATGTCTTTTTCTCAATTTCATCACCTGAGCACCTAGTTGTCTCAGAACCAGTGCAGTTGGTCCGTCATTCTCTGGTTTCTCACCTCTGTGCATGCCCGATTCCACCATGTTTGTCAATGACACCTCCCTGCCCCTTTTGCTTAGTGTCGGCGCACTTTTGGACCAATCAGTGCGACTTTAGCAGAAAAAAAAGAGGGAAAAACAGCGAAGGAATCAGATCCTAGATGTGATAGTGCGCCTCTTGGAGCCTCTACTTGCTAGATAAGCTACATTAGCCTTAAATCCTTACAGCTATCAATGCCTGATAGCTAATAATATAAGTGCTCTATAATCGCCAGCTCCTTCAGAAAATAAGCCATATTTGGTCTACATTTTTTATGCTAGCTTTCAGGAATATTAGTCATTCTGTTTCATTACCTCATCATCTACTTCTATATCCCCTCCAGCATCTTTAGGGAATTACCTTCATTAGCACATCTTCATTTGCATTTAACCCGCCATAGTGACAAGTACTTTTTTCCACACAAAAAAATCTTGAAAACAACGCTTTTGTCAATTCATGTTCAATGCTAAATTTGGGTGTGTGATCATGACAGATAATATTGTTTTCATTTACAGATTTAATAAACCTAACCTAATTTTAATGTCTACTTATTTAACACAAGGAAAGGAAGAGACTGCAGCATGATATTAGAAACGTTCCCAGGACCAGCTTCAACATCCTGAATTGGCTTGCTCACATTTCCAGTGCAAACATACCAACAATGTCCCCGCCGTGCCTCCGGCCTTGAGCAGACAATGGTAACCATAGTAAAAGCATTCTCTTTCATTCAAACAAGATTCAAACTAGTCACTGGCAGAGACTGAACAATGGGAGTGTCACTGTGTGAAGAAGAAGATTTTAGGACGTCGATGAAGTGCCACCACAAGATTTTATTTATTAGTGTTCGGTCACTTCTTTGTTCTGTAGCATGTCGCTGAAGTGCTCATGAGCTTTTTGGGACAGAAGGTCCTCCACACGCCCACTCGCCCATTTACTTGAGCCAGAGCTCAGAGGGAGCTGAAATGTGAATCTGAATTAAAAAAAAAAAAAAAAAGCTGAATAACACCTCATTTTGTGTCACCGTCCCCCCTGCCCCTCATTTCATTGAGACCTCGCCGCTGTCCCCTCCACCCATCCCCCCTCTCCCACACTTTGTCACCATGGCGATCTTTTCAGTAGAAATTTGGGAAGCAAAGGTTCTTTTCTTAACAAGGACTAGAGAAACTCTTAAGTTATCGATAAATGTCACGTCCAGACTGAAAACCAGGACGATGAGAATAGCAACAGACCCAAGTGTTTGGTGATGCTGAGTGTCATTTTAAAGGTCCATTTTAAAAACCGTGGCCTTGTTTTTGTCCTTCACAGCAAGTGCTTTGGAAACTGTTGTCGGCCTGTATGGGGAGACGCTGGAGATCCCGTGTAACAATGGAGCCATAAAAGAAGACGTGCTGATCACCAAATGGAAATACGTAAGTCACTGTGGAGGAGGTCAACGGACTCAAAATTGTGAAGACGGTTTGACACCCATTTATCATGTGTGAACCACGCCCAGTCTGAGTGCATCCGCTGTCCATCTGACAATGCATCCGTCTGTCCTCACGGCTCTGTGTAAAAGGAAAACAGTTTGTCCTGGACTGTAAGTTAATTCCACACCTCCTTGCAGGACAAAGGAGTCGGCGTGTCAGGAGACTTGCTGACCAGGGGCCAGTCACAGGATGTTTCAGTCACGGCAGATGATGAATATAAAGGACGAGTGAGCATGGCCGCTAACGCCAGTCTGATGGTTTCTGAGGCCAGACTGACGGACCAGCGTACTTTCACCTGCATGGTGGTAGTGGGCGGCAACATTGCAGAGTACCCTGTTAACGTGGAGATCTACAGTGAGTACATGCATGGACGTTATTGAGCTCTTTCAAGAACATAAGAAAGAAACTTTAAACCATCATGATCTCTGTATAGACACATATAAGATAGAAGTTTCTTAAAATCTGACACAATTTTAGCTGTGCTCAAGGAGGTTACTTTTTTGATAGATGGATTTCGATTAGATTTTCTCACAATGTTGATATTGGTGTTCTGGTCACCTCTACCAATCGCTTTCTGTGTTTCTACGTGAGGCGGGAAAACCTTTTGGGACAATATTAAATATATTGCTCCCGAGATTTTACTTATTTTTCACATTCTGACCAGCCAATGACATGAAGTCATTTCCGTTTCTGAGTGAGCAGAAGGTTTAACTAAAGTGGGCACCACATGATATAAAGCCTGCACCCTTGCAGGGGCTGGAATTATGATGGAAAAATGTTTGCTGTGAAGAGAATAGTATACCTATTTAATTTGTTATTTACTTTGATTATTTGTCTGTAATTCATTAATTGAAATAGAATCTCTGGACATGCGAGAATTTCTGGAAGTCTACAACTCAGCTTTTGTTTTAAGATATGGAAACTTTGAAAATTAAAATCACAATTATCAAACTATCAAATCCTAACAGTGGTAGAATTGCTGTATGAATCTAACTGGCAGCCATGTATCTGATCGGGACATTGCGAGCCCTAGTTTCTACCTGGACAGATTTGAGTTCGCTGTTGCCACCTGCTGTCCCATGAGATTTGAATTTAACTATATATGATCAGTGATATTCTGAATCTTGCTCTGCAAATAAAAAAGAATTGAGGAAAAAAATACTATTAAGTTGAAGATTGCCTTTTTAGTTCATTTTATTGTGCCATTAAATATTAAGTATATAATGTTCAACATTCATTATTACTTTTATACAAGCATTTAAACATTCATAATACTTTTTACATGCACACATGTACACAACTCATTTAGTCCATTAATGTCTGGTTATTTTTGGATTGGGCATTTAAAGGGTTACAAAGGGTCATCTGTGATTAAATAGTAATTGTTTTGAGCATACAATTTAATATTATTATTTAAAAAGGTTGGCAGTGTTTTAAGTTGCACTGCTGCATCCTCAGTGGTCTCCCTCCAAACTTGGTGTTTCCTCTCTGGAGTTTTCTGGAGCATATTTACCCCGGCCACTGTGGTTTCTCCCTTCCGTCCAATAACATTTAGAGGTTAATTGATTTATCTAAATTGTCCTTAGGTATGCGTGAGAAAGTGCGTGGGCGAGAATGTCCGTCCAAATATGCCCAGCCGCTGGTCTAGCCTCCAGTATTCAGATGCATGCTGGTCATTCTTCATATAAACTTTTCTCAATACTTTACTGCATTGAAGTAGTACGGTATCTGTCTGTCTAATTCAGATAAGTGCATGTCCTCTGTAATGCTTTGCTCATTAACACGCCTTGTTTTTCCTACAGAGACGCCTGCAGGAGTGGAGATTTCTGAAAAAGCTGCAGAGCTAGAGATCGGCAAACTGACTAAGGTGTGTTTCTTAATGATAGAAAATGCTTATTATTCAAAATATTGAAGCATCAAGGGGAATCCACCTCCACAGCTCAGGTTTCTGGAAGCGCAGCAAAGACCTTGTTAGTCCAGTAATGAGTTCTTTGAAGCGATTCTCATGAATTAGTAAAAAGCAAAATTCTCCCATTGCAATTAAAACACCCAAAGGATCTAAAAGACTTGGGAAATGCTCCGGGCATTTCATGGTCTGCTGCGTAGGAAAAGTCCCTGGGATTAGTCAGGTGGCAGAATTAAATATCTTGTCATTTTAATATGTGAATATTTTCATGCAACCATGTGCTTTTACTGTTTCACAGCTCGGCACGTGTGTCGTAAAAGATGCCAACCCACCCGCAAAGGTCACATGGCTGAAGAACAACAAACCTCTGGTTGCTGATGGGAGAGGTGCGTTGTTCTCATTTGCTGCATGATTTAAATGCTAAGCAGCAACATGCTTATCCTCTCAGACATGATCATTTGTCTGTGATAAATGGCACTGCATTTCCAGACGGTTGGACGCCAGCGTTCTTCGTAATTACGCTGTTGTTCGGAATCATCTCTGAAGGAGCTCTTTCACTTCTCTCTTCAGGGATTTCCATCCAGGAGTCGGCGCAACAAGACCCAATAACCGGCCTCTCTACGACGACGTCCACCTTGGAATATTCTGCAGAGAAGGAAGATGCTGATGCTGAGTTCAAGTGCAGCACCCAGCCCAAGATGAGCCCGGAGCTGGTGTCCTCGTTGGTGAAGTTCTCTATTACCTGTAAGTGGTAATTATGAATTTAGACGTAAGGACCTCATGAGGCCATCGTGAAAGTAGAAATGTTTTGGGTTCTGACAGTTTCTGTTGCTATATTTAACCATTATTATTATTATACTATTTATTTATTTTTGGTTTACATTCAATGTTATGTAAATTGTATTTAAGTCATATTACATTTATATAAAGATTTTTTTTTGTCTTATTTTCTATGTCAGAATTTAATATATTCATATATAATATAAATTCAGTAACATAAGGTCAAATACGTTTCCTCTCTGGACTGTTTTTTGATGATAGTAAGAGATTTTTCTGAATCCATATTATTTTTGGAAGGTTTATTTTCTCTCTCTCATTTCATTTAATCATGAAATATTCAGAAGAATTTTTGTTTACACATCTTTTACTATTGTTCTTTTGATTTATTGTTTCATAATGACAACAAACACTACACTTAGGAATTATTGGAATGCCCCTCACAACTCTGGCTGTAAATGATGTGGCCCCTCTTGAAAAGAATTATACAATTGAAGTTCTACATTCTAATCCTACTTGTTTTCCTACACACTGTTGTTGCACTGTGAATGAGATGGATCTAAACTAAGCCCCAGAGACCATCCACACAATATGTTTAAAGCAAAAGTCGTCGACAGTGTTTATAAATAACGGCACATTACAAAATAATAATGCTAGACTTGTATATAAAAGGCTGATGATGCATAACAATGAGTTGGTGTCAGACATTTGGACACATCATTTCTCATGCCACATGATGGAGGAAGCTTAAAAGCCTAATGGCCGAGTCCAAAGTGACTCCTAATTGTGGAGTCTGATGAGAACACACTCCTCTGCGTCATTATGTCGTTGTGCCGTGTCTTTTATTTGTCACCATTCCACTGACCGTGACAGAAGCGAAAACATCTCAGGTAGATTCCAACAGATGGTAAGCACTTTTTCCCTCTCTGGAGATTAATAACGGCTGCCATTCCCGTGTCACAATCGCAGTCGGTATTAAAGTGCTCATTAACAAGGAAAAGCTACTTTTGTGGTGAGTCATGCCAACTCGTCCCACACCCTGGAGATGACACGAAAAGACAAATATATTCGTTTATCAGCACTTCCTGAGCTCCCTGATTAGACTTTGAATAACTTTCTCATGTTCAGAATAGTGGGAAAAAAAGAGTTTTGTAACTATCTTTCTTGACGTTATGGAATTCAGTAAGGCCTTAATTAGATGTTGCCATGAGAAAACAAGCGGCAAGATGAAAGGGAAGTTTGGAATAGGGTGGTCATGCGAAAATTGCAAACTTGAAGAGATTTGCTCAGTGATGCTGTTTCAGATACAGCCTGGATTAAATAAAGGCATGTTATTAAAATGAAAAACAAATTTGCAGATAAGTAGTCAAGTAAATACAGGGTAAAATATTCAGAAAATGAAAGGGAAATCTGTAAAAAAACAAAAAAACAGCTAAACTGGCATCACAGCACAACCTGAGCAGGAGCTCCTCTAACCTGTAGCACTTGGTCACGTAGGCCAGGTTGCAGGTGTCTCTGCACTGTAGTATTGACGCGTGGCAAATTACAATTGCATCCAGAAACCACATTTGATTTAGGATACTTCTCAGCTTATCGATATGTATGCCGCCCTCAGTTCAGAAGATGATTCTTTCTCAAGTAAACTCCCCTTAGGGAGCACTCATGGGATGAGAAGCACGGCTGTGTATGTGGGTTGCACATCAGAAAAGTTACCAAATCTCAGCTCTCTCTCTGTCAACTCACTTTAAGTGGTTTTGGAATATTATCAAGTCAAACTTTGAAGGTAAATGATTGCCCTGTATATATGTGAAAACCATCAGCAATATGTTTTTCATTTGAATGCATGCCGTAATTTAAAGGTCTTGTCAGTCCCCAGACAAATATTCCATACTAGCAGACACAGTATCCGCTGGAGAGCTCTATCAGCATGAGTAGTTTTTACTCACTCTTGCTTCCAGCTAAGACAGATGGCGGTTACGCAGTGTTTAATGGTGACAGTTGAAAAACGACATGTGCATTCTGTGCCTTCTCCGTGGGATTAAAACTGAGGGATAATTAAATATTGAAGTTACCTGACTGACTTTAAAAGTGGAACTGGGACACTTTCTTCTGAAAAAAGCGCTTTCTTCTGAAGCACTCCTCTCACCCAGAGCAGAAGCATTGAGCTTTGAAGAGGCCTCAGATCAGGAGTGTGATTGTCAAAGGCAGGGGATAAAGAGACAAAAAAGTTTAGATGCCCTGCAGAGTGTTGACACAGTTGCTGCCAACAGCTCACCCGCCGGCACCGACCCCCCCACCAACTGTTGACCCTCTCGTGTCTCAACAGACTCCACTGAGAACATCGTACTAGAGGTCCATGGACAACAACCCGTGGTGGAAGGGCAGAATGTGACCCTGAAGTGTGTGGCAGATGGCAACCCAGCACCAACCAGCTTCAACTTTTACATCAAGGTACCTTTAATCCGTATTGATGGATCGTTTATGACTTGATCATTTTGTTCAGGCTTTTTCACAGCACCCTTGTTTAGCTCGCATCAACTATCCATTCAAACTGATGGCAGAAGCAATGAGCTTGCAAAAGAAAACAAGAAATAATTATGAATTCAATTTCATTGTTTACCAGTTTAGACCAAAAATTATTTTCCATTCGGAATGTCAATGAAGCTTTACAAACTCTAAATATGAAAGGATTCTCGGCTACTGTGTCAAAACAAAAACACATTAGCATTTATTGAATTTTCAAATTTGTTTTTAACCTTCCGCTCTTTAAGCGTTCAATGTTGCAAGCGTAGGCAGCGTGGTGGCAAAGTTCCCGGGTTGTATCTCTCTCAGGACGGACTTTCAGGGGAGCGCAGTGCTCTTCTTCTGAGATACTTTTCTCGGTCCAAATAATGTTATCTACATTGCCAACTTTTTTTTTTTTTTTTTTTGCACGTACACACAGTGACCGATTGAAAAATGTGTTGACAGTTCAATTGTAATTTATATAAAGACAAGAAAACACTGTCAATGGAAAGACAGACTGATAATACGCTTCATAAATCTGCAACGTGCATTATTATGTTATCTTTTTTCTGAGGCGCCAGACTAGATGTCACAAAGAGCTGGAGCTCCCAAATCAGTTCTGCTAAACCAATAAAAAATGATCGATAAAAAAGACCTGAGTCAAGCTTTTTCAAAAGGTTTAGAAGCCGAGACAGTCCAAAAATCTGAGACATCTAAATAATGTTGAGGAAGTTGTCCGTGAAAGTGTCCCTGCTGGAACCTGAAAACAAATCCACGATGAGAAATCATAGTTGATAAGGCAGGGGAGTCAATTATAATGGAGGTTTGGAAGAGCCAAACAACTGAAGTGGAGAGTATGGAGAAACTTATTCAGAAATTAAGGATGTAAAGGGAGAGAACAAAGAGAGAAGGTGATAAGGGAGAAAGTTCAAGTCTCCTTCAAAAGGAAAGACAAATTAAAGGAGGAGTTCATTGGAGCTCTGACTACTGAAGGGAATTGTACATGGACAAGAGATCAAATGAAAGTGGGAGCTAGTCCAGGATCACATTTGACCCGGAATACGCACTAAAAGTCTATAAAGTGAGGAAGAAGCAGGTGGCAATGTGCCAAATTGAAGACGAGAATTTATTCCCAAGATAGTGAAAACCTACCCCACCCCAGAAAAGGTATATCTCTTAAACAATCAAATTTTAATGTCCTCAAAAAAGAGGACAGAAGTGAGACGAAACGGTCGATAATGCTTGTGATTCACTCATAGCTTTCAAGACTTTGGAAAACGGAACCTACTTTTCTGCAGTCAATCTGTCAGGGGAAAGAAATGCATAAAAAAGGAGACAAATATTTAGAGATTGTTTTTCTCGCTGCTCGTATTTGATACCTGATACAACATCAAAATGGAGTTGCTGTTGTGCATTTGCTGTAAAATGGCAGTGAAATAAACATTTGTTTGTATGTCAACATCACTTTCACACTATGATCTTTGTGCGTATGAAGTAATCAGTGCGAAAATATATGATAGTGAAACTGTGATTGATGCGTGTGTTTAAGGGCGAGATGATAAGAGTGGACTCCAACAACTACATGCTGACGGACATCGGCCGAGAAGCCACCGGTGAATACAAATGCTCTCTCATCGACAACCCCCTGATGGAGGCGTCTCAGGAAATCACAGTCAACTGTAAGAAGAAACTTTGTGTTTCCGTGAAAAATGGCCGTGATTGCAATTTTTCCACACGGCAGCATTGTTGTCAGCCTGATTCATATTCCCGTTCTGCAGATGTAATTTGTAGCTCTCAGGGTGGAATTTTTTTGTTTGGAGGGACGGGTGTGGTTTATTAAGTGTTTACATGTCAAGTATTGTGCTTCTAATAACCTTCAGCTGGGAAGAGGTGCGTCAAGTTGTTGACTTGTTTTGGTGTGCAACCGAAGTATCTCCAGACTTGTCAAGCTTTTTTTTTTTTCAACATTTCTCAACAATTCCCTTCTCTTTTGTAGACCTTGACATCAATCTGAGCCCCGCTGGGGATATCGTCAAGCGCGCCGGCGAGGCTCTGGAGCTAAACTTCCGAATTGATGCTTCTGGGGATAGTAAAGTTACCTGGAGGAAGGTAAACAAACATCAGGTCAATCACCGGAGCCAGTGTGAGCCTGTCTTTGCCTGCCTTTACGCCTGATCTGAACATGCCTTTTCTGACACATTGATTGAAGTACAAAGATGCCTGGCCACGTGTTTACACCTGTTTAACTCATTCTTGAGGATGCTGTTGCTTGTGACATGATTTGATATGCACATTTCAAATTACATTAGCTCCCCAAGGGTTATCCTACCTTGAAAACTCAGATGCCGCCTGGGGACTACCACTCATTTAATGCTCGCAAACACAGACCTCATTCACCTTCACTATCAAGACACACAGCTGCGGTGATGCAGTCACTGAGCACTAATAATGTTGCCCTGCAAGTTGTTGAGTGTCTATGAAGTAGGAAAGTAAGCCAGAAAGTGGTTTTACTGTATTTAGAAGAGGCTAGTTGGGGAGCTCAAAACCATGCTGTCTGCCATGGAGTCAGCCAGAGTATGAAGACCACTCAGCTGCACCTGCATGTTGCACTTATCATGTGGCTGGAATATGGAATAATCAAATGCTGGGAGTGAAAATAGTACTTAATAGTTCAGTCTTTTTTAGCTGGTTCATGTTATGCTTACCATGTGATCTATAACTTTCTCCATTTAAAATTAACTGCCTGACTTTGAAGATTTGGCTTCCCTTGGAAAAGAAGAGAAACTCTGAGCACATTTTGAATAAACGGCTACGACAGCAGGGCTCTCAAACTGGTCCTCAAAGTCAGTTGGTTGTCAGTCTGGTGCTGCTTGTTTCAGATGACACCTAATTGGTTAAACTGTGTGCGATTGTTTGGTTGGAACAAAATTCCACTGCAGCCATTTTGTGGATTAGTTTGAGACCCATGATCTACACCCAGGTGACCTGTACAGTGTCTGACTGTGTTCATAAAAGACTGCGGAAAGCGGGAGACCTGCAGTTTCAATGGAACAGACGCAGCATCTGTTGCAGATAAAAAAACTGAACCATGAATCACAGTCTTTTTAATTTCAATTCCTTGGATGATAATGAATGAGATAACCATTGCTACAACCATGTGTGAAAAGCAATCCTTGTTTTTTTTTTTTCCCTTTGCGCTTCTGCTGCACAGCTCTAATCTTCAAACAGACTCACTGTGTGTTTACACTGCAAACACGGGCCACTCAAATATGTCTGAGACCACCTTCATATGTGGCGCCTTTCAAATGTTTTGGGTGCATTCACCTGTAGTGTCTGATCCAACTCCTTCGGAGCGTTGATGCTTACATTTGTCTCGCCGTCTCTCAGAACAACGTCATCCTGGATAAAGAGCCTCAGTTGAACAAGCTGACCTTCTCAGACTCTGGACGTTATGAGTGCGAGGTGAGGATGGGACCCCTCAGCAGGAAAGCTTCCTTTGAGCTGCTGGTTGAAGGTAAGGATAGAAAAATGGTGCTTCAGTTGTATCGATTTTGAACCCTGAATTCACACCTTTTTCATGATACACGGTTTTTTGTTGGTGCCCCAAAGCACCACTGTGATATGCGCGTGTGACAATTTTTTAATCACTTGATGGTTCGCACAGAAGCAAGAACTTCAAAAGCACTGTTTGAATATTTACTATCTGACTGCAGATAAATCGAAATTTAGCCAAGTGTTGATGCAGCTCAACAAATACTGCTTCTCTTGTCAGGTCCACCAGTAATCAGGAAGCTGTCCAAACTGCGCAGCAAAGACGGCAAACACAAAGTTCTGAGTTGTGAAGTGGAAGGATCTCCAAAGCCATCTGTGTCTTGGAGCATCAATGGCACATCGGTATGCACATGCACGCACACACACACACACACGTTTGTATTGCTTGTGGGGACATTGTGAGGTTTCTCATTGACATAACCCTATCCCCAGCCTCTCACTCTAAACCCAGCCATCCAAAACTAACTAACCTAACTTTAACCATGACTCTGAAGCAAACTTAAATCTTTATTAAAATAATAATGAACTATTTTTACTGATATTTTAACCCTCTAAATCTTGTGAGGACAGACCAAAATGTCCTCACAAATCTTCATCCTCAAATTGACACTTAACCTCATGGGGTCCACATGTTCTCACAGGGATAGTGTTTTGTCAAGAATTGATCCCCAGAAATGTTCGATGAACAAGCCCCCACGCACATTCACGACACATTCACTCTTTGAAAAACAGAAATGTGAAGGTTGTGTCTGTCACTCTATATAACTGAGGTACATCCATTTGTGGCAAGAAGAACATTTTGTTCGCTCCGTCCTTTTTTGTCCACAGCGAGCAATTTTTAAAAACAACTATAAATACCAGAGCCGCGTGACATTCCGAACATAAACTCTGTGGATAAAAGTAATTGGCAAACGTTGATGTATAAAACAGATACGTTGGTATTTTCATTCCAAAGGAAGATGTGTGCCTATCTTCTGTTATGTTTCTTACCCTTATCAGTGAAGGTGCTGACCACTGCAGACTAAACCCACCACACACAGTATTATACACACCAAATCACTTATAATGGCTCTGTTGATGATGCTGTTTTAAAATGTCGTCAATAATAAACTTCCTGATATCCGTCCTTGATGTGAAAAAGCCTTTAGCTGGAGTTCCAGCTCAGAAGGTGCAACACTGGCGGCTTGTGTGTCGAATTCTGAGGGCGCGCTGTGATTGCAGCCAGAGAAGTCATTTTCAGAAGAGACAGTCGAGAGCCATCCAATCATGACCGGCTATTCCCCCTCAGATTATGATGGAGAGCGTCAGTCCAGGTTAATAAATAAATAAAAACGCACGCATGGATGGTCAGCATTTAAGAGAAGTCCACATACTTCAGAGTGACAGGAGACTTGAGAACCAACACAAATCCATGAGAATTTTAAACAAAGTCATCCGTCAAAATTCGTCTGAAGTTGTTTTCCCTCGCTGGGAGCTGCCAGATTCCTCCCCCCAGCTGTTATATCGCCGTTAGTGATCATGTTTTGACAATTTCCTTGACACTTGTCTTCCTGCTTCGTGCAGGAAATCATCAGATTCGCGTTGCAACGTCTTAACAAGGTTCTTTCGGCTGAGCTGGATTTCAAAATGCATTATTTACAACTCATGAAGCAGCTTTAAATTGCATTTTTACCATTGTGTGCTTTATTGATCCGCAACAAGGAGTCTGGCGAAACACTTGTTTTGACTCAACGAAGGACAGGGAGTGCTGCTGAGATGATGCACAACTCTGCGGTTCAAAAGGGAGCAGGATCTTATGGCTTCAATTATTTCTTTTCTCTTCGTTTTTTACAGCAACAGCGGCAGCTCAGATCAATATAACTAGATTAGATTGATGTTTTCGAGCCATGTAAGTGCTCAGAATTAATTATAAATACACATTCTTGACACGCTTGAAGACTGTTGAGTCGATATGTGAATCTGGGTTGCGATATCTTGTTTTAAATTTCAGAGAAGAGTCACTTTAATCTGATCACACACGACAACAAACACGTACTGTTGATGTTTAATACCAGCACGCACCTGACATGACCTGAAGAATAACAAGATAAGCAAGTCACACAGTTAAACTTTAAAACTACTGGAAATCAAAAGATAGATCTATAATTACTTTGCTGCAAATGTTTTTCAAAATAAATCTAGAACTGATTTGCTCTCATTGGAAAAAGAAACGTATTAATTTCTTCTGTTTACACTTTGGTCTCACTCTTGGTCTTGTTCTCTGTATGTTCTGGTCTCTTGACACAGTCTTGACTACAGCACTATGACTCTTTGAGTTGCTGGTTCAGGGATTAGAACCTGGAAAACCAGTGAAGGGATGATGACAAAGAATGGACAGATAGAACAGATCAAATCTGCAAATCTGAATCTGTGAAGGAAAATAAAATCAGTCAGACAGTTGGGCTTTTGACTGACAGCACTTTGCTGAGCTGAAGGTTCGAAGGTTTCGTGGGTAATTAACTCTCTCAGAGGACCAAAGAAAAACCTGGCAAAAACCAGGAACAAGTGAGTCTGGCATGCGAGGAAGAGCTTGACGAAATTTTGAGAATGATATAAAATTATGTGAGATAAACGGTGTAATTTGGAGGTACCAAAAAAAGAAAGTTGTTGACAGTTAAAATAAAATAGACTATGAGGCATGAGTGAGTGCTTTCAATTAAAATACTTATGTGGTACTGATGAATGTTGTCACTTACAGGGACTTAATGTTTTGTTATTGTGTTATGCTGATGTGGGCCACACTGGAACAGCAAAAGGGTCACATGTGGTCGGCTTCAGGTCATCCCACTGACCTTGTCCAGCCAACTGGGCCGCCGAGCAGACGCGTGGGTGGGAATTGAGCCAGTTGAATCCGGCCCAACTCATACCCTCCCTTCCCTCTGCCCCCCAATAGTTTCAGAGAACGTGGTGTAGGAAGCTCAGAAGGTGACCTCAGTATCAACAAACACAACCTCAGGCGTGGACCTGTTGTGTCCCCGCTATGATTAGAAACGATCCACCGTTGAAATTGAGCCCCTGGACTGAAGTCAAGAAAGAGCCGGTGCTCTGGCTCCGAAATAACGTTGTGAGTCAATACTGTGTGTTGAGTGTGGTGCTGTTAACACTTGTGCAGCTCATCATTCAACACAATGTAAATTTGGTTATTTCATTTTTAAAGAAACAATAAGAGTTTTCTTGTGATTCGCGGAGAGACGTAAAAGGATAGCGAGACAAAGAGTAGACTATTAAAGAGGTGTGATTGGTTGATGTTTCGAGTAATGTGGTTCATGTGGGTCGAAGAAACTCAAACATTCTTCCTGTAATTCCTGCACGATCGTGCTGACAGGTTTACTGACTGTCTTTCTCTTCCGATCCCTCAGCATGAAAGCCCCTTCATCAACGGTCAGATAACGTACAAGATCACGGTGGTGCCCACGGAGAACCTGACCGTGTCATGTGTAGTGAACAACCAGTTCGGCCGAGACTCCGAGGAGATCGAGGTGTTGTCTCGTAAGTACAATCGCAGCGGACTAGTCGGCTCATCTCGCACCGCTGCTTAGATCTCTGGAGAATCTGCTCACCAAACTGCCTTTCACGAGCGTTGCTTCTTCGCTGTCACTCCTGATGCATGCGGTTGTCGTGTTTTGGGATCCGATATTCTCACTGTCTTCTCCGAGTTTCATCAGTGCGTGAAGGGTGACATCACCACCAGTGATGTGGAAGCATGTTCTTTCTGTCATTTTGTTTTCATCTCTCTGTGTGTGTGAGAGATATTCACACGCTATTCTCACTCCTCCTCACAGTGTGTGTGTGTGTGTGTGAGCGTGTGTGTGTGCGTGTGTGTGTGTTGGGATGCTGGACTTTGACCTCTTTCCTCTCCGAACGACCTGCATGCCTCAGTAGACTAGAAGTAGAGTAGAAACTCTTCTCCCTATTATTTTCCTTTTTATTTTTGGTTGGACGTTAATTTTTGATTTCATATCTGATTTCAGTATTTGAGGAGGTGAAAATGGATAAACGAGGTAAGTCTTCTTGATTGTAGGAGAAGGGTCGGGGTCGGGAGCGGGTCACACGTGCTCTGAATGAAGGACTCTCGTGAGAATGAACTGCTTTGACACAAACTATTTCTATCCCTGAGGCTTCCTGTATTTATGGGACTTTTATATTTCATAATAATTTGATTCCTTCAATAGGCAATGCTGCTTTTAACAGTATTTCTTGTCTGAAAAGTAGAAGAAGGATATTGACATGAAAAAGCATGTGCTTATAAAGCGCTTGCTTTTGCAGAATTTTCTTACTCATTTCTTAAATATTCATCATTTAAAATGAGTACAAGTGAATCTAATGAATATTTATATTTATATTGACATAATATATATTCAGGTAACATATTTTAAGCATAGAAAGCCATGGCATAATTGCATTTCTCTTTTATTTTCCTCTTTTTCTATTATTCACTTATGTTTAAAAAAAAAAAACATTACATAAATAGGAAATATTGAATGACTATAGTTGGACGTTCATGGAGGGTGACGCTGAGCCACAGCGTGTTTTCAACACTTGATCAGAAATACAGAATCACTTCAAAGCTACTGAGCCGCATTCTTCGCAAGTCAAAGGTCGGGGTCTCCACGGGGGGTCAGATGTTCAACTTAATCAAGAGACAGTGTCGAGCTGTTCTCCTTTGGGCTCCATTCTAAGTCATGGAAAGCAAGCTGGCTGAGCAGCGTCCAAACAAGCGTGTGGTTAGTTCGGTAGGCACGTGCAGCTCAGTTTATCTGAAGTCTCGGGTCTATTTGAGCAGTTGAGAGGACGAAACAGAAAATGTTGCTGCTTATTGAAAACAAATCCCAAACCCGTGTGGCTTGACATGTTTACGTCCTGAAATGAGGCTTGCGTTTTGCGCGCAAGGCAGGAACAAGTTATGCTTCATGGATGACATTTTTCAGGCTGTGACTTTTGTTTATGGATCTTAATATTATTCTCTTCCAGTGATAGCAGCTGAACGATCTATAAACAATGAAAGTGCATTTATTTGTGCCAACACTGCATTAGAAAACGTTTTGCTTATTTGACAGTCTTGAGCTGACAAAATGATTTCCATTGTAAACAAAGCTTGGCTATTCTTCTGTGGACGCCGCTGATGTCTGTGGGCCATTGAGACGGCTGCTCATATTTGATACAGTGGGAAACCACAAGTCATGTGACCACTGCTGCATCGTAGTAGAGGAGACTAGTTCATTATTTTCCGCTATAATACCTTCACAATGTCATTTCTGATTCACATTGTAATAAGACATGTATTTCCAGAGCTTAACAAAGAACACTGCTGTTATCTCGACGTGCCCAGAAGCAACATTACTTCCTCTCACCTGAATTGGCTTGAGATTTTCAGTCGCTGTTTTCATGGATTCTTTTTGTATTTACTTGCATTTGTTTTATATAAATCTTAGACCTATTTTAGAAAAGATTTATATCAGCTGTAATGGTGACGTTTAGTAACATGAGGGAGAAGAAGGAATGGAGCTCCCAGCATCCTGTCAAACATTCTCCATGCTCCCATTGGCTGAAGAGTCATGAACAAACATTGAGCCTCGTGAGTCATGACCATGACCGCTGCCGTTGTGTCCATCATCAGTGCTTTTGTGGTGCTCCTGCTCTGCTGGTGAGACCCAACCCCAGGGCGGTCGCACACACCTGACCTTCCTCTCTTGTCTCCGCTACAGATCAGTCTGGCGACTATGACCAGACCAAGCTGGTGGTGGGAGTCGTGGTCGGGCTCCTCGTCGCCTGCGTGGTCATCGGACTGATCTACTGGATCTATGCCAAGAAGTCCAAGTAAGAACCGTGTCGAGAAGTTCACCAGAAAAGCAACTACATCAACTGTGTTCATGTGGGTGATGATGTGAAGAAGGTGGGAGATGTCACCTGCCGTTTGTCCTCCTCTGTGGAAGCTGGAGGCTGCCTCTTCAATTTGAGAGCAACTTTTTGAGCAACTGGTAATGACCCGCCTGAAGAGCCGACTGCTTTATGCTGATGTAGCTTGGGGGTCACACCAAGATGGGATTCAAAAGTAATTAGAGGAATCAATTCTAAAATGGACAGGAAGCTAATGGAGCGAAGAAATGGGAAGTCGGAACCAGTTGTAGGCAGGAGGCGGATGGGCGGGGAGGTGCGCAGAGGTCATCTGTCCAGTGAGGGTTCTCCTCCGGGACCAGTCTGCTGTGGGAGGTAACCTGTCAACACGACAGCTCTCTCTCAAAACCTGTCCAGTTCAACCAAGCTTCTCATGCTGCTTTGGTTCGAAGGCACTGGTAATGGATGGGAACTCCAGAGCTCTTCCCTCTCTGAAGAAGCTCCCTGGGATAGGAACACTTGACCACTTTCCCTTCACGAGACGTGGTCTTCGATTTAGATGAGCCGTCCCAGCTGCTTGACACTCGGCTCAGGTCTCTGTCGATTATCGCCATCTGGGCCACATCATCTGTAAAAATGCAGAGTTGAGGTGGGGAAAAAAAATCCTCCCCATGCTCACTGCATCTGAAAGTTCTGGTCACAACATGAAGCAGTGTGGATTAATGGCAGGAGACCAAAGATCTAACCTGAGCATTCGTCTTTCACAGGCAGGGAAGCTGGAAGACTGGCGAGAAGGAGAACGGTTCCTCTGAGGAGGAGAGGAAACTGGAGGAGAAGGTGGAGGAGAATAGTCAAAAAGCGGAAGTGTAAACTACTATCATCCATCCTATTGGGAATGTGGAAGGTGGGAATCACTTGTTTTGAAATGGAAATGTTCAGTAAAGTTAAAGCTAACGCTCTCTGACTTCTCTTCTCAGTGAGATCAAGAACTTTTGCACATTTCTCTTCGCCTCTGTCTTTGGGAAAGGAATTTCAAAAAAGTGTACATCGGGATGAAGACGTTTGGATTTGGTTTCAGGGAGAATTTCACAATAAAAGCATATCCACACTCCACCCACCACTCCTTAAAAAAGGTTTAAAAATTATTTTTTTCTGCACTACCAAAACGTGTAACTATTCATGTCGTTAGAAAAACAATTTGGGATGTTTTTTTTTTTTTGTTTTCTTAGTTGACGCAAACAAAATAGACCAGTTGCCTTTGCTGTAAGGATGTGTAGCCCCCCGAACCCTCACCTCCTCGCGTTAGTTTCCATTCTCACTTCTAGAGTTCAACAACATCACAACCTCTGCCTTCGACGATCTTGTTTGTTCACTCAAATTGCAGTTCGGAACAAGGGCTTAGGAGCTTTTTGGTTCGCTCACCGCTAGTTTGGATACTTGGTGTTACACAGTTCATTTCTTTCATTTCGCAGCCATTACAGATAGATTTTTGAAGGAGCTTCGATCTGTTTTCATTCTTGAGTCGTGCTTTTTACTTCACATGTACGGATCCGTAGCAGCGTGGACGAAACATTTGCCTTCTTTTCTCAACATCTACTTGTCATTTGTTTTCTGTCCGTGCACTAGTTTTTATGTTTTCTGGCCAGATTGTGTAGAATACAATGGAATGTGCTCAGCTGTGTGTGTGTCACAGTCTTTGGTCCTTAAAATAACATTCACTTAAAAATCAAAAGCAGGACGTAGTTGTCGAGTATGTGCTTTTTTTTTCCTTTTGTCTATTTATATTGTACAAGTTCGAATATCCCAGTAGGCAAAGTTAATTTGTTCAAATTGTGGAGGAAATGCTTGCTGACTTAACAAAAAAAATTCGATTTCACAGCTTTCTGTCGCCTACTGTGTGTAAAAGTTGAATTGGAAGAATGACCAAAGAAAGTGAACATTGCCATGCAAGTATTGTAAATATCTGATGTTTGTTTTTTGTACTTTTGTTTAAAATAAAAGTGTACATTTGAAACAGTTGTCCCTGTCATGTTATTGTACCTTGTCAATTACCTTTTTATGTCATAAAGGTGGGTCACATGATGACGAAAATACGGAAAACAACTTGACCTTTATCAGGATAAACTGTATCGAGAGGTGATTGTGTACTTTCATGCTCTATTGCTTATGTACTTTTAGCGATTCTAGGTGGTCCTTGCACCTTTAACTTTCACGTTTCATTTCTGCCATTTTTCTGCCAGTATTTTTCCAGTACTGGCCAGCTGGGGGAGGTATGCACTGAACTGATGTTTGGTTGAGACAAATTCGACACAGGAGAAAATGGCAGATACTATTGTCAACAGGCTTTGTTGGTCAGTGAAAAATGGAGAAATAGTAACCTGGATGTAACTCCAGTTCTATGAGTACGTGTATAGCCCACTAGTGGGTTGCATCCATTTACAGTGTCTTGGGTGGAGTTTTCTTTCCGAATGCTGAGACAACGCCGTTTCTGTCTCGTCACTTCTTTCATCCTGAGATTGTTCTGAAGTCCGGGGCCAAAACATCATTTACTGGTATTCCAGGACCCACGACAAATGCTGCGTCCTGTTACTACCACCACTGACCCTTGATTTTTCCCCTGGGAAGCAAGGGGGAGTCCGAATTTGCCCGAAAAAATGTATCCGTTAAAATGTAATGAGGTTGGAAGCGGACTTAAAACAAAGTGGCAATATCAAAGGCCTAAATGACAGGTATGTATATATATATACATATATATATATATACATCTGAGCCTCTGCTGCCATATATATATATATATATATATATATATATATATATATATATTTTTTTTTTTTTTTTCATAGGGAAAGATTTGTCCTTGCTGAGGACACTTAACTATTGAAGGCACTGGAAACCGAGTGGAAGATTTAAGGGGGAGAAATGGGACCGGGCCAAAGTCTGCAGTGTGAAAGCCCCGTCACCTTATGACCGTGGCTTTGCAGCAAAGAAGTCGTCTTTAATCTGTAGCACTCTGGTCAAATATACTCACACAGTTATTTCTTGCTGCAAAAGAAACTTATTTTTTTCAAAAATAAATCAAGAACCAACTTGCTGTCATTGGAATAAATGTGTAGTCTGCTTTGATCGAAATACTTCAATAGAAATGTATTGTGGGATGAATAAAGGCAGTCAATGAATTAAAAACAATGTACGTATATCTACCTGAGATCCCTGAAACTGGCATCAGAGTGTCCCCCACTTTTCCCCACAGAACCTGTGCTCCAACTCCCTTCGGCTCCAATAAGGAAATAAGCAGAAGGAAAGTGAAGGAAGAGGCCTTGAAAGGGTCTGTGTCCATAGACTGCTAGCTTAGTGTGGTGTAATGACTCAGCATTTTCATGAACATTCAGGCTTTGTACTACAATAACAAAGTGCTTATGAGGCCCTTTTACATATAAACCATGAACCTAATGAAAGAAAACTTTGAAATGTTCAATAAAGTAGGTTTGTTGTTTGTTTTAAGTCATTCCTTTTTACATAGAAATGAAAAGCTCTATTTATCTAAATCATTTTCCCCTATTGACCTAGCGATGAAATGGCGAATCTGAGCCTCTGGTGCCATCTAGTGTTCAAGATCTGTACTGCAACAAGTCGCTGTTCGCAGTCCATCGTCACACTGAAAACATTTCAAGGCTCATTTTCATGTATGGTGACTATTAAAAGTAAAGCCAAGAATAACGGTGCTACTCTTATAAAGGTGGAATTCGCTGAGCCAAGAAATGTCCTCCAGGGGGCGCTGTCTCCTATCTCACGGAGCAAAGGCGCCTGAGGTGATCGCTGACTATAGAACAGAGATTCTTGCTCCAGATTTCTGGCTCCATGAATCACAATCAGAATAGAATTTATTGCCATGGTCAGTTGGGGTTCCAGCAACTAGGAAAGTGCTTCGAAATAAAGTGTTGTCAATAAAATAAAATAACAAACGCTGATCACAAATTTAACAGTCTGCAGCAGGTTGTCACAGCTTTCCCTTTAAGACTATTTTTCCTGTGCACACTTCATCGCTCTCTGTAGTTCCAATATACGGTGAATTGACGTCATCGCTTCAGTCTCCGCGTCACAGCGAAGTGCTGCTGAAGGAAGGACACTTGGGTTGATACAGACGGTCCTCCAGTGCACCACTAGGTGTCACTGTAGCTATACATTTAACATCCACTGAATTTCCCCGTCACTTTGGTCCAGTTAGAGCTGAAACTTATTATGGAATTATTTGCTATTCCGTGTTGATTTTCTAGGTGCTTGAGCACGCAGTACTCCTCTTCAGTAGTACTGAAACTTGGCTTGCTTTTCACTCCATTTGTTGCTTTTCCCACAGTTACACTTTTATTATGAGCAATACACTCTCACAAGCTACTATTTCTGATTTGTATACTTGCATTATTTCTATAGCCTTTACTACTGCTATCACTGCTGCAACCACTACAGCAATGTTTCTTCAATCTTTGCCGAACAACAACAATGAAACTACAATAATAGTTTGACTACCAATTTCATCGCCACTGCCTGAACAGTTTATCTTTACCAAACTTCTACTTCCCACACGACACGTACTTCATCTGCCGCATATCTCTCTTTTTACCTCAGCAGCATCTTCATCTACTCACAGTACTTCCTCTGCTACTACAACCGAAACTACTAATAGTATTAGTATTAGTATTTCAAGTGCCACCACCAGAACAAGTGATATTACTACTACAATTTCTACTACTTTCACAGCTACCACAACTACTTCCGATACTACTCCTGACTGCAACCGACACTTCTACTAATAGTACAAGTACTACTCCAACAACTAGTAGAGTTACTTGAACTTTCCCAACTCCCGCTGCTACCATCTCAACATCTATATATATATATATTTATATATTTTGCACAACACAATTCATTCATATCTGTCATTATGTTATGACACCACAAAAAAAATGAAGATGTAACTTTCAGATCTGGTGCCGTTCAATCAGATGAGAGGCAGTAAATCACTTGGACCGGAAGAGAAAGCAGACAAAGAGTAACAGTCCAGTGTTAACAAGTTATCAAGACAAGATAGCTTCCGCTGTGGTCAGGAAGTTGGGTCCATAGACAGGAAGCCTTGAGCTGTTGCTGTCTTGGTGGACAAGCAGTTGTGTGCAGATAAAAGTTGTCGCTGAACACATCTTCTTTCTCTCTCCCTTTCAGTGTGTTGGATGCGCCACAGCTGATCACTTTTAATCAGGAATTCGCCCCGGTTACTAATGTTCAACCAAACTGTGATTTTGATATTTGATTCTTCATCTACATCTCTTCCTCTATACAGTTTGTGTTGAATATATCTCGGGCACAATGTGCTCCAACAGACAGCAGAGGGCATTTGAAAGCCTTCACAATTCATTTTTTCCGCTATAGACACGTGAAATGTTATTTATGTCTATAATCAAAATGCACTTCAAGAAGTCAGTGTTTCCGTGTTGTTCTTAACAGTAGCTTGTTAAATCCCATTCATGGAATGTCCTGAAAATTTCATGAAAATCTGTCGAACATTTTTGAGTCAAACAATGAAACCAACACTGTCTAAAACACTGAAGTAACAATCTTTTGAAATTGTGAGGGTAACATTAATTTAAAGAAATATATATAATTCAGCATGAATTTGAAAAATGCCTGAAATATAGACCAAATTTTAGTAATGTGTTCTTTAATGGCTGCACTTATTATTGTTGTATTTTGTTTTTATTGCTTTAATCTTCTATCATACTATATTAAAAAAAAAAAAGGCAAAATGATTCTGTTACTCCACAGTTTCCCATATACCCCAATTCTTTTAGTCTCCTAGCATTTCTTTTTATTGTCGAGTCGCGTGCCGAACAAGTCTTGCGAGTCTTAGTCACTTACCGGACTTGTCTAACTTGTACCTGCTGACACAAAGAAAAGACTCAGCATTCTTGCTCTGTTTACCTTAATTAACAAATACATTTCAATCGTCTTATGAAAGAAAAATGAGGTTGACTTAACTTTGCGAACTTGAAAAACAGAGTCTATCCTGGTCAAAGGTTGGCGTCCCAACTAAAATAAACTAAAACAACTGACTTTGCAAATATTATATTTGAAATTAATATTTAATGCAAATACAAATGTCAGTGAAAAAGTATCTTTTTTTTTCTAATATATCATACTAACACTACCAACTCATTAGTGCATCTAAAAACAAAACATTTACATTTAACATCACATTATTTCATGACTTTTCTGTGTGTGTGTCTATCATCTAACATCCTCAGTGTAATTACACATGACTGAATGAGGCGTTTTTTGATGTGTTGAGAGCGTCTACATTTGTGAGAGGCTCGACTCAGAGCCTTTATCTGTCGGGGTGTCACACCCATTGTACTGGAGCCCTGATCACATCTTCACTCTGGCTTTAGACTGTCTCGAGGGACAGATAAGTCGAGCAGACGCGGGAGCAGAAGGAGGTTATTACATGTAAGTACAGCTGCGTTACAACATCAACATGGATGGTAACAGCTACTACAGTATATTGACGTTGCTCTTGTGTGTTGTGTAACAGCGCGCTTGGTGATCAAAGGTATTGCTTGGGTGGAACACTTGCGGATGGAAGCAACAGGCCGCACGGTGATGAAGACGAGAGCTGTGCGCGCGTCCTGTAAATGTGGACGCTGAGAGGTTTTAGTCGTCATTGCTACATCCGGGTACTTCGGGTTTTTTTTTGATTGACAGTTACCATGGCAACAAGCTAGAGCATCGCCATTTTGTCAGGAGGGTTTTTTTCACCCCCCCCCCTCAGCTCACAGTCCTTTTCAAATGTTCTACCTTCCCGCCGGAATAATGCTGTCAGTGGATGTACTCTTGTCGTTTTTGGATAACGAAACACGTCCGAGTGGGTCGGACGAGGAAGCTTGAAAGGGCGGCCGTGTAACGGAACAGTTCTGTCCGAGGCTCTGGTCCGCCGGGCCGGTTCACTGCGCAGGTTTGGACCGACCGCGCGCCATTTTGTGAAAATTGACACAAAATTCTTCACCAAAATTACCAGAGGACACGATTTCTCTTTCGCGTTCACGGCGGCCGGATTACAGCGGTGCTGTCGCACACATCGAACTGGTCGACGCGGATTTTTCAGCGACCGCTTAGAAATCTCGAGTTTGGTGCTCCGTTTATTTAGCGGTTAGCTTCGCGCTAACCAGCGGAGCTAGCGGGCAGCTAATGCTAAGGTTAGCTGGTAAGTTATGCTTGCCAGTTAGCATGTTGCTAGTCGTCAGCGAATGGTAACGTCGGTCCAAGTTTCTCTTTTTTTTTGTCCAACGCCCACGGGATGAAAAGGACAGTAAATCTGACTGGCGAGTGGTAGAGTTTGCCGGTCCGGGGAAGCGGATCTAACGTTCGGGTTCCTCGCTAACCGTGCAGGGAGGGGAGCATCTCAAGCTGGATACGTTTCCTCATCATACAGGTTATTGGACTTTAAATGAAGATCGTGCCATTAGAGGTGAGTGTTTTCTCTGGATATTATTGCATGATCCATCCCGTACAGTGAAAGATATGTATGGGCTTAAAGGGGACCGTGAAGTTACGCTGACGCTATGGCGGCTAGCTAACGTTTTATGGCGGTGCCGTGGTGTTAACGCTTGCACCCTGACAGTAGGTCACATTTTCACGTTTGCAGCCATCAGTGCCCGGTCCAGTTATAAACCAAAAGCCTTGTGTTGAGTCTGGATCGTGCTGGCTTTGATGAAGAGTCGCGGTGTTCCGGCCAACCCTGCGATATTAGGCACTGTCATTGTGGGGTTGAAGTCACCAACGGCCCCGTTCAATTGAGAGTGAAATTCAGCTTCTACCATCTAGTGGTTGTTGCGAACTTAAGTGCCGTGGCTGAGAGCTGGTGGTGTATTCGGCGAGCCGGGCTAATGGTTAACGCTGACTTGTTGACGAACCAGCTGGATTCAGGGCCCCACAACCCGCTGGCTGAGCACAGCGTCACTGGCTAACGTTGGGTTGGTGAGAGATCCAGTCGCTTGCTCGCATGCCCCGCAGTTTCAGGGTAACGACGACTAGTTGGGCAGCTAACGGTGATGCGAGCCCGGTCTGTCTTTTATCCAAGGGATCGGATGTGTTTACCGACGACATGTAAGCGATAGAGGAGCTGAATGATCCCTGAAATATGCTTTCTAAATTCCAACCATGACGAGATCTACCCCACCATCTGTAAGTAGAGACCAGCCCGGGCACCGTCTTTATTTGCCACTGTTAGCCATTTAATTGTTGTCGATGGATATATGTACATGTATGTATATATACGTTTTTTTTAACTAATTTGGGCGTGCGAATCGCGAATCAATACGCTACATTAGTTCTCTGGCAAACACTGACGATATTGATACTGTGACTAATAACAAGCTAACCGCTGTTATATTTACACCAAAAATAGGCCCGTTTTTTCCGCGAGGACTTGGACCAGGAGAGGAACTGTTCATGTGTCAGTACTGAAAACCAACAAAAATCAAACAGAAACGTGTGAGGCTGCAGTCAGACACACCGAGTTTATTTATACAACTGGGAATGTTGCTACATGTTAGTTACATTTGCCCAGTAGCCTGATCAGTGAAATCATCTTCCCCGGTTACTGTTCTTTAAAAAAGTAGAATCGATTAGTTTCAAAGAATTCCCCCCAACTTTGTTATTTATAAGTGAAAGGTGTGGTATTTAAAAAGTTAGTCATCTGATTAGAAGAAGCAAAAACTGACATGCTAATCTGTAGGATTGGTTTGTGCATTTCAAATGATACCTGCAAGTCTGCTAAACTGTTGATCGAAAGAGGTCAGCTTGCAGTGAATTCATCTCAGCAATACACATGGCACACTTCTCAAAGTTTTTGGAGTCTATGGAGAGACTCCTCTCGACTTGAAAATGAGCAACTACGAGAGGAGCATACAATGATTATTCTGTGTTTTTATTTATGTTTTCGTAGTGGATTGTGTTTTGCTGCTGGACTCTCCTTCCAGGATGATATGAAATTTTACAGGAGACGATGCATCCAGGTTAGCGGTCTTATATATAGACTTTTAAGTAACTAACACCTTGGTCGAATGATCTAAAACCAGTGAAGTTCTTCTCTATCACTCACTTTGCTTTTTTTTCTGGATTGCTCCCTGACTAACAAACTTTTAGTCTCTTTTACTGTTGTCTCATTCGGGTCATTGATGATGAAACTATGCACCCTTTCCTTTAGAATTTAAATACAGAGTTGTATTTTCTACCCGGGCCAAGCTGAGCAAAGCAAAAGTAAAATAAAAGCTGTGTTTTCATATGTAAAAATAATTTAACTTATCCGAATTAAATTCAGGCCTAAACGTTTTATTTTTAAAAAGTCATCAATCTGGTATTTTTATTTATTTTTTGTCTTAAGCTGCAGCGTAGGCCTGAGCTCTATCATCTACCAGTTACTCTTATTCCTGTCAGTGGATGTGTATTTTTCCCTTTTCTAAAGCTGGGTCAGCTTTCTATCGCTCTCAGATGGAGTGCAGGTTTTGGGCTGTGCAGCTATTTTGCTATCAGGCTCTTGTGTTGAAAGCAGTGTCTAAGTGTGCCAAAGTTCAATTTTATTTCTTGTTTATTTCTTGTTTTCTCATTGGAAAATGGGAGCAGCTCTGCCCTGGCAACAAAAGTAGGCTATTTGCATACTGCGTTGTGATTGGTCTGTGCATTGATGGGCTTGCCAAATCACGCTGTATCTCTGTGGTGATAGGCTATGCTAATTAGGTGCTGTTGCTGGGATTCTGAATAGTGGTTACTGTGTAGCACTGGTGAATTGTGTTGTCTGGAGAGAAATGCTGATAGCTGAACATGCTATTTAATATTTTTTTGATTCCTTCTGGCTTAAAATGAAGGATGATTCACTGTACAGTGTGGAGATGCTGTATTTCCACCCCTTTCCACTGTTAATCCTGCTCCTTTCCTCCTTTCTCTTCACAAAGGTTGTCATATGACTCTTATTTTACAATATTGTTGTCATTTCTGTGATACATATTTGTGTGTTTTGAATATTAAATACAACACATTGTTTTACGCTGATGTTGTTTCATAAGGTTAGAAGCACATTTGCAACAAATCATCACATGGTATGTGTGTGAGGGCATCTATTTTAGTGGCATATTTTTCCACAACACATTTTAATGTAATAATGCTAAACGTGATTATGTTATTAACATCATGCATCTTATTTTAATGCACATTGGAGTTTATTCTGCTTTTCTTTCCTTTTGCTTTAGACTTCTTGACAAAGAAGATGCAGTGTAAAAAAAATCAACATATTGTATTTTATTGTCTTACAATAATGCATCAAGACAAACATTTGTGCGTCACTGTGATGCATTTATGCATCATCATGTGTCTCTGTGCTGTGTTAAATAGCAACCTAACTTAATTTAATATTAATTTCTTCAAGGAGGAGAGACTTCAGCATGCAAACCTTCGTCCGTCCGGCTTGCGCCCTCTTTTTCTTTACACACTGCTGGTCTTCAGATGGCTGCTCCAATGCCCCATACGCACCAGCAGTACAGTGACCGCCACCAGCCAAGCACTGACCAATCTGTTACGGTCTTACCGTACAGCGACCAGACATCACAGCTCACTGCCAATCAGGTACATAAAGCGTGTTTGTCGCCAAAGAAATACAAAAATGTGGAGTATGCCGCATGCATTTTCTGTTATCTTTTTCGTCACAGTTTCATTTATTGTGTTCTTTTGTACTTTTGAAACTCCAGAGGCACATGCCCCAGTGCTTTCGTGACCCAACTTCAGCTCCCCTGAGGAAGCTCTCCATTGACCTTATCAAAACATATAAACACATCAATGAGGTTTGTAGTCGTGTATTTTCATTTGAACTTTCAGAAAAAAAAACAATTGATCATCGCTGTCGGTTTTGCAGGTGTATTATGCAAAAAAGAAGCGGCGGCACCAACAGGGCCAGGGTGAAGACTCCAGTCACAAGAAGGAGAGAAAAGTCTTCAATGATGGCTATGACGATGATAACTATGACTACATCGTCAAGAATGGGGAGAAGTGGATGGACCGATATGAGATTGATTCCTTGATAGGAAAGGGATCATTCGGGCAGGTATGTGGGTTTGTGCTAATTTTGGAATCAGGTTTAAGCAGAACTTCCCTTCTAGGGAAGTGATCACTTGAAATTGTCTTCCTCTATTGGAACACAACTCAACGGAAACATGAATAACACTATCAAAACAATGTTTTTTTTATTTTTCTCTGTAGGTCGTCAAGGCGTATGACCGTGCAGAGCAAGAATGGGTTGCTATCAAGATCATCAAGAACAAGAAGGCTTTCCTCAATCAAGCCCAGATTGAAGTGCGGCTCCTGGAGCTCATGAACAAACATGATACCGAGATGAAATACTACATTGGTAAGTGACTTCCAAAACGTGCCTGGCTTGTTCAAGCAGGTGTAAAACATCCAAACCTTCAACTGATGTTGACTCCTTTGGTGTCTCCTTGCAGTTCATTTAAAGCGTCACTTCATGTTTCGGAACCACCTCTGCCTTGTGTTTGAGATGCTTTCATACAACTTGTACGACCTGCTACGAAACACCAACTTCCGTGGCGTATCCCTAAACCTCACCCGGAAGTTTGCCCAGCAGCTATGCACAGCGCTGCTCTTCCTGGCCACGCCTGAGCTAAGCATCATCCACTGTGACCTGAAGCCTGAGAACATCCTCCTCTGTAACCCGAAGAGGAGTGCCATCAAAATCGTGGACTTTGGTAGCTCTTGCCAACTCGGACAGAGGGTAAGAAGTGTTTTCATGCATTTAACACATCAGTCTACAGCTCGAGAGGTATAAGCTTGATTTTTTTTTTGTTTTTTGTAGATATACCAATACATCCAGAGTCGCTTCTATCGCTCTCCAGAAGTTCTACTGGGCATGCCCTACGATCTGGCCATTGACATGTGGTCCCTGGGTTGCATCTTGGTGGAGATGCACACTGGAGAGCCTCTTTTCAGTGGAGCAAATGAGGTAGGGGAACGGCGTGCGAGTGGCGTGATCTATTTTAGTAATGATCAGAACAAAAGAACAAGAGGAGATGTCCTTGAAGTTGCAATGAATGAAATTTATCACAGCATCACCAACTGTTTGCCGGTCAGTAATATTCTCTGGATGCATGGGGGCAACAGCGCTGTCATCTGCATCGTTCAAAGTATTTCTGAGGGTGTAGATTCTATGGGAATTTTCATGGTCTTGAATGTACTGACTTAAAACTTGTTGATGTGTGAACACTCAATTCCCTAATGTATTGTGTAAAGATCCTCACTCCCTCTTAATTCACCTGGATGTGATGCGATTGTTGCTATGAGAGTGGAAAAATCTCCACCTCCTGCATCCATCACTAGCAGCAGTCTGTTATTATTTGTTTGTTTTATTGTTTTGATCCTGCAATGTATGTGGTTTTTAAACCTGAAGACAGACAGGCTTCAGTTCTCAATGATGGCTGTGACTCATTTAATGACTGCTGGACCCTAGGTTGATAAATGTTTGCAGTATTTTCATGACTCTTGCTTCTCTACAGGTGGACCAGATGAACAAAATAGTCGAGGTTCTTGGGATCCCTCCGAATCATATAATGGACCTAGCCCCAAAAGCCAGAAAGTTCTTTGAGAAGCTTTCAGATGGTACATGGAGTGTCAAGAAGACCAAAGATGGCAAAAGGGTAAGCTGATTATAATTCTCTGTTCCGAGCCTCGGAGTGAAACGGTGGTTATCAGAAGCAACGCGGCGATTAAACTCACTAGTCAGCAGTGACTTAAATCTCCTTTTTAATTTCTCTCCCAAGTATAAACCTCCAGCTTCACGGAAGCTCCACTCCATCCTGGGTGTGGAGACAGGGGGTCCAGGTGGCCGGCGTGCGGGGGAGTCTGGCCACGCTGTTGCTGACTACTTGAAGTTCAAGGACCTTATCCTCCGGATGCTGGACTATGACCCGAAGAGCCGCATCCAGCCCTACTATGCCCTGCAGCACAGCTTCTTTAAGAAGACTGCGGATGAGGGGACCAATACGAGCAGCAGTGTGTCAACAAGCCCCGCGTTGGAGCAGTCCCAGTCTTCAGGAACCACGTCCAGCACCTCCTCTAGTTCAGGTATCTCCATCTGAAATTTATGTTGCTGTGTATGTGCTTCCTCAGCCGTTGCTTAAGGACTCACCTGTTTTCCTAACTGAAGAATCCTCGAGTGCAAGCATATCTGTATCCACATCCAGCTCCAGTTTTCCTCTTTAAATCCTCGTACGCACATTTGGTTGACTTGGTTTCAAGATGGATCCCTCAGAGAGTCTGTGAAGTGAATGGTCTTGATCCCAAACCGGGAAACTCCAGTGTAAACGTCAGTAAAGGAACATAAGTGACGCTGCCCTTCTCCCTTCAGGAGGGTCCTCTGGGACGAGTACGAGCGGCCGAGCGAGATCTGACCCGACCCATCACCACTTACACAGTGGAGGACACTTTGGCACCGCCCTGCCTGCCATCGATGGCGACAGTCTTTGCCCACAGGTCAGACTATTCTTCGAGTTGTTGCCGTCAATGCAAAAGTGTCGACGTGATTTGAATGGTAGATTTCGGCCGACTGACACTTGCGTCCTCTCGACAGGCACGGCAGCCTTACCCGCCCCCGCTGGTGTGGGGAGGCGGAGTTGGACCGGAGTCTGTCACCGGAGAGACCCATCCAGTCCAGGAGACCACGTTCCATGTTCCCCCTCAACACCCGAAGGCCCTGCATCCCCACTCACATACTCATCACCACCACGGGCCGATGATGGCCACGCGGCCGCGCCCACGCCACTACACTTCCCCAACACACAGCTCCTCGACGCAGGACTCCATGGAGGTGGTTCATGGCCATCTGTCTATGACCTCCCTGTCTTCCTCTGCCTCCTCTTCCTCGACATCGTCCTCTTCCACTGGGAACCATGGCAACCAGGCCTACCAGCTCCGCCATTTGCCCGCCGGAGCGCTTGACTTTGGTCAGAATGGTGGGCTGAGCATGGGGCTAGGTGCCTTTTCGAACCCACGGCAGGAGACTGGTATGGCAGCGCACCCTGCTTTCTCCATGGGCACGAACACGGGGCCAGCCCACTATCTAGGGGAGGGCCACCTGGGCATGAGGCAGGGCATGGACCGGGAGGAGTCTCCAATGACTGGAGTGTGTGTGCAGCAGAGTTCGATGGCCAGCTCGTGACTGCACTGACATTTGGCTGTGTGTTCCCCCTGTGCGTCATTTTTAAGGTGGTGTTTTTTACTACAAGGTGTGTTGAGAATAAAAGCTGCTCACGTCAGAAGGGAGATATCACTGAACCGCTACTACAGAGAAAAAAACCTTTGTTTAAAAAAGTATATATGTAATTTCCATCCGTTTTTCTTTTGCATCCATTAGGCACAAAATAATACTGCGGAATAACCATAGTGAGATTGAGACATCCATATGACCATTTCACCAGTTTCATGTAATCACCATACGGTATTCTGTGGCAAAATCTTCGACGGTGCATTTCAGAGGAAGGTGGGAAGGTAGCTGTTGGTGAGGAAATGCTCGGCGTCCTGACGTTACTGTTCCACTGGTTCTTCATTATTTTGCCCTTTCAAGTGAAATTTCACTCAAAGCTGCTTGTAAATCCTGTAGCTCGACAACAAGGGGGAGTGTTAGCGGTGATATTTCTTGTCGTTGGTCGGTATTGTGTCACTCTGTTATAGGGGAACACATGACAGTGGAGTCCCTAGGGCGTGTGCTGGCCCAGCAGGTGGATACTGACACCCACGGGTCAGAGAGGAGGGAGGCACCACCCCCTCGGCCACCCACAGGCCAACGGGCCCAGTAGCCCTGCTACGCTGCGAGCGGGCCCGGCACAGACGAGAGCAGCGACGGGCTCCGGAGACGTACGCGGTCCGGCCCACCGAGAGGAAGACGGTCAGCGGCTGGTTCTAGATAACCCTTTGGCCTTATGACTCATGGACTTGGAATGGGATGGAGCTGGACATTATCATTTGAATTAAGATGGCTTTTCTCTATTTTTCTCTCTAGACAGCCCTTAATTCTTTAAGGAAATTAAAACATTTTAGAAAAAGGTAAATACGAATGGTAATTTGAGGCCTTTCTCCACAAAGTTTTCTTCAGCAGGGCCCCACGTGACAGGGTCTTCTTGTACACAACAACCTCCTAAACATGACTTCCTTGAGAACCTTGTTCACTGGTTAAGGATTTTGCAGTGGAAAGAACTATTCCAGAGTCGACCCTTTTTCTGTTTTTGGTTTTGCTTTCCCCCTTATTGCATGTAGTTCATCAGAACCACCTGCACAAGTCTCTCCATCCAAAACGTGGAAGAAAAAAAAAATAAGTTAAGTGACTGCCTTTTTTCTCCTCAAATTATGCTGTGAATTTTACAAGAATTTATTTTCCCTTTGGATATGTTTTTATACCAAAGCAGTTGTTTTATAGCATATAGGTGTCTGTAACCAATAATGTAGCAGTTCACCACTTTGACGCAAAGTTTATTAAGATCTTATTTTAAACGTCAATACAAACAGCTGCAATATATTACTTAGCAAAACTGGAGAGCGTTGTTGAGAGCGTTGGCTATCGTGTGCCCTGGCCAGATTTGTTTTGACCAAATTGTTTCCATATTAATTGGTAGTTTCTTTTGGGAGTCTTTTAAAAACTTTTGGTATGTTAGAGAATTTGGTAGTTACTCTGCAGGCTCCGGAGTAGCAAGATAGAAACGGAGGGTTTAAAAAACAAAGGAGACTAATGTGTTCTATTTCTGTGTTTTTATTTTAATTTTTCCTTTTTCCTTTTATTTTTCTTTTGCCCCCACATCATACTATTTCAAAGGGTTTTGCTGCCTTTCATACACCATTTGGTCAACTTGGCAAAGTCTCTGCCGTGAAAAAATACTTTTTCATTTTCCTGCCAGGATAAGGATAAATGTGGCAAGCCGTTTGGTCCAATGGTATTGTTCCGATTCGGGAAGGGCAGATTGCCATCGTTCTCGTCCGACTCGAGGGGAAAGTGTGTCCTTCAGCCCACAATCTCATACTTCGTCCAAGCAGACATGCATGAATCGACCACCACATTTTGTTTTGTTTTTTTTGTTTTTTTTTTTTTTGTTTCGATCAGGGATTTTGAAGTGCTTTCTTTCTTCTGTTTATCATTTTTTTACCAGCTTTGAAATCAGAGAGAACAACCTGCCCACAGCCACCTGTCAAATTGAGGGCAGGCCACAAGTCATCCCGCTGTCATTTCCTTTTAAACGGAGAAACCATCAAACCCGAATCCCGCTTGGTATTTCCACAAACATAAATGTAAAGCTACCTATATTGAGATTGGGGTTTTATCTGGATGTCAAGGTTATTTGCAAATTTGCAATCATTTTTCATACCCCCACAGAATTTGAGATAAAAAAATATATCTATATCTATATACAGCCAGTGTTTTTTTTCTTCTCCTTACTGGCTCTCACACTGGTACTAAACATTCCAAAAATAAAGACTGAAAAATGAAAAAAAAAATTGACTGCAGTGACTCGTAAGTGTGCGCCTATTTCAGATCATGCTGATTGACCTCTTATTTAGAGCAGTTGTCATGAAATGCAGCCCCTTTTTAATAGTTGAAATAGAATTTATGTATATATTTATATTTTTTTAATAAAGGAAGTATAGAACTCACTACCTTGCTCCTGCTGTTGATTATGTTTGTCAATTTGGTGACCATTCAGTGGGCAGGAACTCCTGTTTTCTTAGTGGCAAAACCTTGCCTGTAGGCAAAGGTACTTGACTACATCAGGACAACACTATGAGGTAGGGTTTGAATCAAACAGGGAAAGCTAGATCTTCAAACCTTAATAATTTTCACAGGGTATATTGTAAGTGCATGTACATCACAAACCTTACTTTTTTTGGTTCTATGAGAAGCACATGGTTGGGGGAAAAAAAAAGGTTCCATTTTTCATACGCCTGTTGAGTTTGTGGATTATACACAAACACTTGTTGACATATCTAAACACCAAACAGAAGTGGATTTTTATTGTTTTTATTTAATTTGGATTTTTTTCCTTTTTTTTTTATTTCACATTTTTCACTTTTTTTGTACATGCAACATGCACTATAGAAGTGAACAGCATGGGGGAAAGGATAAGTCCATGTATCCACAGATTGTAAGATCTAGTCAAGACTTTGCTGTGTTTATGACAATGCCCTTTGTATTATATTAAGACAGTCTTATGTATGATATATAAAAAGAAGTTAATTGAATTGCTCTGTGTGTCTTTATTGCTCCCCAAGAAAAACTCCCAGCAAGATTGACAAGACCTGGAGGGCGCTGCCAGTGGTGACAGGTATTAAAGCGCGACAAGTGGCCGCGTTGTAGCAGCTGGCTCGTTGGTCTAGGGGTATGATTCTCGCTTCGGGTGCGAGAGGTCCCGGGTTCAAATCCCGGACGAGCCCAATTCTTTTACATTTCAAGGTGACAGTCCGGGTTTTCAGGTTAAATCTCATCATTCGTTGAGTCATCGTTTTGTCAAGCGCGCGCCATTATCACGCTAATGGGACGAAACATTAAAATGTAGAGGTCGCTTAATGTATCCGGTTTTATCGAACCGTTTGAGCGGACTATTTTAAAAAAATCGCGGATGCCGTAACGGAAACAGATTTGAGTGCGGAAATGGGTGAAGAAAAAAAAGGTGGGCTCGTCCGGGATTTGAACCCGGGACCTCTCGCACCCTAAGCGAGAATCATACCCCTAGACCAACGAGCCAGTCGAAGACACGTCCAAGCGTATTGCGTTTTATCCGTTCAACCACTGTTGTAGCGTGACGTCGACGCTTTATGGCTCACGTTATAGAATTGGTTATTTTTAGGCGCAAGCGCTTAATATGGGCTTCAAAACGCCTCATTTCAATCGTTTGCGAGTCCAGTTCACTCACCAGGCGCCAAAGAAGGGCGACCATCCCGGTTGGTCAGTGAGCTGTCGGTTCTGCTCAGGGAGCCAATAGAAACAAACACATCCTCCAATCGGCGGTCAGGTGGGCGGGAGCATAGTCGGTGACGCGACCTGTTCTGCGCTTCACATTTAGTTGTGTCGATGCTTGGAATTAAAAAATATCTATTAAAGTTTGGCGTTCACTCACAGTCGATTTAAACTTAAAACAGCATTCGAAGGTGAGGAACTTGCCTTTTCCCCTAGAGACCATTGGGGGCGGGCTTCTCTCGTGAGCTTCGAATGCTAAGCTAACGAGCTAGCGCGAACCATGCCCAATTTTTGCGCGGCTCCCAACTGCACACGGAAGAGCACCCAGTCGGACTTGGCCTTCTTTCGGTTCCCCAGAGACCCCGAGAGGTAAGAGGCTGTGTCAGCTTTCATTTTAGAACACTGCGGAGTCACGTCGAAGAAGGGGACTTGGTCAACAGTAGCCGCGTCCCGCTTGTCTGTGCGAACTATCTACGTGGAAATATAACCTCGCGCAAAGTTGCAAATCAACAGTAACTTGTCCTAAAAATTCTTAAAGTATTTCTAACTTACCACACATCATTAATCTTCTGCAGGCGACGGTTATCATGTTCTTACGTCACAAATACGTGCCGTCCAAGCGGACGTCTGTCACTGTTCTACATACATTGTTATTGTTGTGTTCAGTGCATTGATATTGCTGGCGGTAAGCCATATGAAATATCATCAGACACGGTGGTATATCACCTGCTTAGAGCAAAGAAGAAAGCTAACGTTATACTTGACTGCATTTCCATTATTTTTTTCCCTTAATGGGGTGAACTTGGGGCAAGAGGCAGGGACACACTGGACAGGACCCCGGAGACGGACGTCCACTACAATGAACTATTAAAATAGACTTACGTGATCGGAGGACTGTTTTGTGAATGTATTTAGAAAAACTCAGTCTTGCATCCTTTTGTTGCCTCAGGTGCCGAATATGGGTGGAGAACTGTCGCCGTGCGGATCTGGAGGAGAAAACCTCGGACCAGTTAAATAAGCACTATCGTTTATGTGCGAAGCACTTCGACCCAGCAATGGTGTACAAAACTGTGAGTATTAGTGACCCAACATTGGGCTCTTCACGGCTAAATTGTTTGGAAGCAGTTTTGTATGAATGAGAATAACCAACGTTCTCACCCCACCTTGTGGACCACAGAGCCCTTACCGGACTGTTTTGAAGGACAGTGCCATTCCCACTATCTTTGACCTGACCAGCCACCTACAGAATCCCAACCTAAGACATCGCAAGCGGGTCAAAGAGCTAGTAAGTGCATGTTTTCTTATAAGTGTTGAATGACTGAATGAAGAAACTAACTTGAAACTAACCTCCTGCTTGCATTTCAGACTGAAGAGGACATTGAAAAGATCAAACAGAGGAGATGTAAGTTACTGTTGTGTGCTGGTTGATCTGCACTGCAGCTTGTGTTGAAGTCGTTGTTGAGATTATTCTTGCTTTGGTTGGAATTGCATCTTTCAGTTTTCATTAAAAAGTTACGCTCACCACATTGAAATTAAGTAGTAGGGAGGAAAGATGTTTTTTTTTTCCCACCAAATTATTGAAGGAAGGTGGTGGTGCAGGGATGTTTCATGTGAAACCAAGCTTATCTACTGACCTGAACTCCCTCCACCTGGCTCTGCCGCTCAGTCCCTGTCCCCTTCCTCTCTGGTGTGACTGAAAATGTGGGGGCAAAATATCAATAGTAGACATTGTTACAAAAAAGATCAAATCAAATTTTCCCTACCCATATTAGATTAATATTTCAGCATTCATTTAGAGCCACAAATCCTCTGCTTTTGGGCATTTCTTTTTCTTTTTTCGTTGCAAGAATACTCCATAGGTGCGACGCAATGTTGGTGGCTGCAGTTGTTATTATTATTATTGGAATTTATTGTAGGTGTCTTTGACTTTTTAGTTTAGTACCTCAAACCTTAATTTCTTAATTTTAAAAGCAAAAAAACTCAAAAACTGAATCACAAAAAAATTGTGATTAGATTGGTTTGATATGTTGTGTACAGAGCACAACACAATTTCCCTTGGGATTAATAAGGTTCTGATTCTGATTTATTTTATTTCTCTCCTCTAGTGGCTTCTCAGAAAAAAGAAGAAGCCGTCGTCGAAGACAAGACGGTGGAGGATGCTGCACCACAAATGTCCACCGAGGAAAAAGAGTTCCGGGAGTATCTCAAGTCTTTGTTTGAGGTGGTGGTGATGTTAGGGAAGCAGGGCATCCCACTAGAGGGCAGCGACATGTCCAGCAACTTCCAGGCGCTGGTGAACTACCGGCTGAACTCGGGAGACGAAGCTTTGAGGAGGCGGTTCCGAGGGACGCCTGTGAATGCAGAGTATCTGTCGGCCATGCAGCTTGGGCAGCTGCTGGACGTGTGCGAGAACACAGTGAGGGAGGAGATGATCATGGAGGTGAGAGAGAGCCGCTTCTTCTCCATCATCACGGGAGACATTGTGGACTTCGACCAAGAGAAGTACCTGCCGCTGTTTGTGCGCTTCGTGGATCAGCAAAACGCCGTGCGAGAGGAGTTCCTGGATTTCCTGCTGTTCGACGGCGACGAAGTGGCGCTGGTGGAGAGGTTGGAGGCCCAGATGACCGAGCGTTGGGGTCTCAGCATGGAGGACTGCCGCGGTCAATCCCACAAGGTCACCGGGACCTCCACCACCAAGATGAAAGCCGTGGCTGTTCTGCTGAACATGAAGTACCCGCTGGCGCTGCACACGCCCTACTCTGACATGGCCCTGAACATCCAGCTGGCCAACAGTCTTCCCTACTCCATTGTGCAGGTGGTCTGTGAGACCCTCAGGAGGGTGGCTGCCTTTTATAAAACTCCCTTTACCCAGGAGGAGCTGGAGAAGGCCGTCGCCAGCCACTATCAGAAGAATGAAGAGAAGGCTGAGGCTCTGACTCAGGCCAGTCGCTCCAACTGGACGGAGCAGCACAATGTCTTCGACGTGCTCCTGGAGATGTTGCCGCCGCTGCTGCTCTGCATGGACGCGGTTGTGCTCAACACCGAGGGGAAGTTCCAGGAGAAGCAGACGTCCGACGCCTACTCTATCGCGGAAACACTGGCCGAGTTCGAGGTCGTCGTCACCGTGGTCATCCTGAAAAACATTCTCATGTTCACCAGAGCCTTTGGCCGGAACCTCCAAGGCGAGTCGCTGGACACCTTCTGCGCCGCCAACAGTCTGACCGCAGTACTGCATTCGCTGAACGAGGTTAATGACAACATCGATGTCTACCACGAGTTCTGGTATGAAGAAGCGCTGAGCGTCGCCGCCGTCATGGGAATCCCCGCCAAGATCCCACGCCTCTTCCTGCGCAAGCAATCGGCCGGCGAGGTGGGAGAGGTCCAGGCTGAGCAGTACTTCAAGGAGTATGTGACGGTGCCGGTGATCCACAGCGTCATACAGGAGCTGGAGGACATGTTCTTTGAGAACAACCTCAAACCTCTCAAGTGCCTCTCTCTGGTCCCGGCCATCATGGGCCAGATGAAGTTCAACACCTCTGAGGAGAACTATGCTGAAATCTACCAGGGAGACCTGCACAAAGCGGAAACGCTGTCTGCCGAGCTGCACTGCTGGAGGATCAAGTGGAAGCACCGGGGCAAAGAGGTCCGCCTGCCCACCACCATCCACGAGACCCTGCAGCTCCAGGACGTCAAGTTCTTCCCCAACGTCAATTGCCTGCTCAAGCTGATCTCCACGCTGCCGGTGTTGAAGCTGGAGCAGCAGAGAGGCGACAAGGCGAGCGAGCGGCTCCAGGCGTACCTGGACAGTGTGGCCTCCCGGCAGTGGAACAGGAGCTTGGCTGTGCTCAACGTCAACACTCACGTCAAACACGACCTGGAGGTCATGGTGGACAAGTACTGCAGGCTTTACTCTGAGGAAGAACCTGAACCTGAACCTGAACCTGAGCCTGAGCCTGTGTCAGAAGAAGTGGCAGGTGACGCTGCAGCTCAGTCACAAACCCCTGAAAACCCCTCTTCAGCTCAACTTTAATCATATCCAGCTTTGTTTCCGTCTTCTGAGTTACGTGTGCGTTGTATGTGCACCTTTTTTAGTGAGAAAAAATGACGTTCAGCTAAATAAATGTGGGTTCCCCTGATGTCAGCGGTGCTGTGTTTTGGACACAAGGGGGCAGCAAAGGCGCGTAGTTGCCTTAGTTTTTAAGTTAAACTTATTACCGTCCTGTTCTGAACTTGTGATACAGTTAGTGCTCGATATTTCCATGTAATAAATCACTGTTTTATATTATAAGAGCTCCTGTGTAGTTTTGTTCAACCTGACGTTATCTACCGTCACTAACTTTGAGTTGCCGTTCAAAAATTATATGCGAACTATCTGAAGTTTTCTCTTTTTCTTCATGTTTAAGATTTCCTTCTCTTTTTGTCCTAAAAAAGAAATGGTCCTTCTACCTCATCAGGCTTTCAGTGATGCAATCACCCGTCGGTTATGTCTTTGAATATTGTTGATTCTCAGTGGCCGTATGGTAAAAAGCCACTGGTGCCCAAGTCCCATAATGCACTGCAACAGTTTGATTTACTTCCTGACTGACTTGCAAGTATCACTATGAAGGAATTTGGGAGCCACCTCTGAGCTAGTATGTGTGAGGTAGGCACTTTGTTGGCAAAAATATTCTGTATTTATGAATGTTAATGAGGGAAAAGAGTCGAGGTCCTCGGCTTGAGAATTTCTGACCCGCAGTCTTGTGTATGCAGCTCCTTTAAAAACCTTAAATGCTGAGTGGCTTGCATCATTGTCACTGAAGATCATAAAAATGGTGGTTAAAAAAATGACGGAGGATGTTTGTGGGCAACTGGATGTGGTCCAGTTTTCCTGGGTATTGGAAATTGAAACATTCGGCCAGGTTTTGCCCACGTGTTGTGCGTTTGATTTGTTCCGGTAAAAACGCTGTCTCGTGTGTTTCCCTGGCGCCATTTTCCTCCCAGTGGAAGCTCAAGCCCTCCACTTTTCCTGCGCCGTCATGGCAGCGAGGGGGTTAACGACGGGCCTCAGGTGACGGTTCACGGTGCAGACGCACTCCGAGGCTGGTCAACGCAGATGTGGGCGGGGCCGACGTGATGCGCAGGAGACCAACGTGCTCCACAGGCGCCGCAGCGGAAGCGCAAGGGTTAAAGTGAGGCGCGCTTGGATCGGGGCTGGTGGAGCCGCTGTTCGTCGTCCTGTTTTCTGCCTTCATCATGGCGTGGCCGTGCATCACGCGTGCTTGCTGCATCAACCGCTTCTGGAGCGAGCTGGACAAAGCGGACATCGCGGTGCCTTTGGTTTTCAGCAAATACTCGGATGTGGCCGACGTGCAGCACGTCCCCCATCACCCGCAGCCGAGGCTGAAGAGGAGCGGTGCCATAGAAACGCAGCCTCATCCCGGCGACGCGGCGGCCCAAGATGCCTCTTCTGCGTCCGTCATGCGTCAAGACTTCAAGGCGTGGAAGGTGCGACCTGAGCCGAGCTGCAAGCCCAGGAACGAGTTCCAGCCGTCGCACGCGCCGTTCAACCCCGAGACCCAGTATCAGAAGGACTACAAGCCGTGGCCGATACCGAAGAAGCACGACCACCCCTGGATCCCCAGAGCTTCGGCCAGAGTGGAGCCCGGGGAGGCCGAGACCAGCGGGCTGGAGAAGAGCGAGATCGAGGAGAAGACGCACGAGAAGGAGACCAAGTCGCTGGAGAGGAAGGGAGAGGAGAAGACGGAGGCGGGCGGCGAGCAGAAGCGCAGCAGAGCGGCGGCAGACGCCGTCAACCGACAGATCAAGGAGGTGATGACCACCTCCAGTAGCTACAGGTACGTGTCTGTTCCACTATGTGCGGCGTTCATCGATCTGCTGTCGGAGAAGTTGTGCTTGCGTTTTATATACAATGAGGGTAAAGGTCTGAGTCAAAGGTGACGTTGTAATAGTTGAATGACACTAACAGTGCATTCATTTCAAGATTATCAAGAGCGTATATATTGTTTAACCGCGGGGCCGCGAAATACAGGGGGAAATGAATAAATATGAGGACAATAACCTGGGAAATTGAGCATTATGATTACTTGGCGCAATAAAAATTATTTCAGTAGTTAGAAGTACATTACATGAAATAGACTTTTATTCACGGAAAATCGATAGATAAATATAATTTAAAATAAGTAACAAAATAATAATGAGAAATCCCGATTTTCCCAGCATTTTCTTTTGACTGAAGCTGAATTGTTTCAAATTTTTCATTTTATGTATCAATGTATATCAATGTAAGATAAAATAAATAAATAAAAATAAATAAATCCATTTAAACTTACACTTTCTCTCCATTGTCTGGTGCTGAATATTTTTCCAATATTCCAATTTTTTAATATTTAAATATTAAAAACATTTTGTGTCATATATGAATATACGTTACACTATACACTACTATATAACACTAAGTGGCTGAGCTCAAACCAAATAAAGTTTTAATATGCCGAATGAAGAGTTTCAACACAAACATAGCTATCTTGACTATCTAAGGCTGAAATGTGTCCCAGTCCCACAGGGCGGCAGACAGCCTGGACAGAGCCCCAGTTCATCAGCATCAATGGCAGCGACCTTGAATGAAACTGTGCTAGATCCATATCACCAGCCTTAAGAATAAAGTCCGGTAGTTCATGGCACCAATTGTGATGTTTAAAAATCAAGCACCAGGTTGGGCTGTGACATCTTGAAGACAAGGCCTGGAGATGTGTTCTCGTCTGGCATTTTCCTTCCTCTGTCAGCTGTGGCTGACCACAGCAAAGAAGATGGCTGAAGCCGCCACATTGCGCCTCTCAGAACCACCTCATTCTGAGCAGAATATCTCCAGCTGTGTGAGCTGCTCCTCCTCCTCTCCTTACTGATAATACTGCCTGACTATTTCAGGCCACCTGAGCATGTCTATGACACTAAATGAGGAGTTTTTCGTCTTTCACTCGGTCTTATGTTTAGTGAGCTGTTGTTTCATGGCCTCCTGTTCCACTCTCCAGTGAGTTGATATCACCTCAGATAAGGTTTCCACATCGATCCTTCCAGCCTCTTCCTCCCCGACAGCACGATCAATGATGGAGCCGGTAAATGAATGAAGGCAGGAATCATGTCATATGGGACCTCTGCATTCATTATGACCACAGCACCAGTCCATGCACTAAAAAAGACATCGACCATAGTCAAGTGAATAAAGGACGACGTGTTGTAGTGGAAGCTTCAGAAATATTTGTGTCTGTTCTTCGGCAAAACCAGCTGGTGACGCCTGAATGTGAGGTGTCGCAGGAGGACGGCACCTGTCTGGTCTCTCTAGCTACCCAGTTTTGCAAAAGTGTTTTCTGAGTCATGTCCCAGAAGATTAGTCAAAGCATCCTCAGGAAGTGTCCGGTGTCTGAAGCAGAATCCAATTGTGAGCCACAGGACATTTCACGATAGTACAGTTAGTTGGATCGAGCCACTTCCTGGGTTCTGTGGGGAGGTATCAGAGGTGTTGGATGGATCTAGAGCAGAGGAGGGCAGTTACTTTTCCTAAAGGGCCACATTATAAACCGTGACTGTTGCGAGGGGCCGTCATGCCAAAAGAAAGGCGGCGATGACTACAAAATGTGACGGAAAAAATCTTAAGTATCAGGGACGAAATGAACCGTAAAATGTTCAGTGAAAGCAAGGATGTTAAGAAGTGTAAATGTGGCATGAACCCTATAAAAAATCATTTTACATGCATTTTATTTGAATAGAAATCATCCTAAAACTATGGAAGATGAAATAATTTCAAAATATGAATTTTCTTTCTACAAATTTTAAGGAATATACTAAACTGACGAAAAGAAGTAACACAAATTTTGTCATGAATTTACTGTAACTAGTAGTGGCTAAAACGGAAACAGGATTTTTTTTAAATGACAGAAAATGACAACTTATCAGTTGTGTAGTTTTAGCCTGACCACATGAGGGCCGCAAAAACACAGGCAAAGGGCCACACATGGCCCCCAGGCCGCACTTTGTCCAGGTCTGATCTAGAGTCACCACAATACTGGTGGATGAAGAGGGTCTTGACTGGGTTCCTCTGAGGTTTCTCTTTCTTCTAATGGGTCCATCTGGGCACGTGCTAGTCCAACTCATGCATTTGAGTTCAGTCGTGTTTGTGAGGTGGCTCATCTTCTCGTGTCAGGGACGAATCCACCGTCATCTTCTAACTGTTCCTGCTGACAAAGTGAGGCCGGGGTGAGTGTGTGTGTGAGGGACAGAGGGATCTTACTGTCATGCTCCGCTGAACCATCATCTTGCATTAATGTCCCGACACATCTTTGAGACACGGTACCGACTGTTTCACAGAGGAGCTCCTTCTGTTTTGCTTTATTAGAACTGAGTTTAAGGCCTACAAGGATGTGAAACCGGTGAAGCCCATCAAAGCTCCGTCTCAGTATCAACCTCCGGGTGAGGAAACCAGCCTGGAGACCAGCTACAGTGCCACGTTCAAGGGGGAGCAGGTGAAATCCCACCCTGCTGACAACAAGCTGCAGGAGCGCAGGAGGATACGCAGCCTGTACAGTGAGCCCAGCAAGGAGAGCCACAAGGTGAGCACTTCTGCCACACAGGCATCAGAAAGTGAGCTCCAGAACTGCATCGCAGAAGCACGTTGGCCATGAAACACCAGTCCACAAGGTCTCTCCAGGTCTTTTTCTCACATGGTGGCTCCTTCTCTCGTTCTTGTAGGACACCTCAGGGACAGACTCTGTTCTCAGTCTGCTGTAGTCAGGTGTGTTTACTGTCTTTTCTAGACGGCATGGACCTCAGAAACAATCGCCCCAGAACCTGCACTGATGCACCCGGCCGCCCCGAGCCACCGTCACTGTGAACACAGCTGCCAGATGCAAATCAAACTGCATCTTCACTGTTTGCCCACCACTCAGTCTGCACATGAATAACTCCACCTCATGCTAAAGGCTGTAATAGCAACAACAACCCTGTATTAGTGGCACAAACCAGCGATGAAACTTGGACTGGTGCAATTGGCTGTTCAACTTGGCTGCATCCGTGAGCGGAGAGAGGCAGTGAAAGTGGCAAGCTGTGCAATGTTTTTTGCCTTCAACTAACATTGCTAACATTGGAGATTCTCTAGCTTTCTCTCTTAGCATCACATGTAAGCAGGACTCCCTCCTTTATCGTGGACGTTTCAACCCAGATTCATACACGTAAAGTGAAAATCACAGTCTAGTGTTCAAATTCATGAATTTATTTCCAACATTTACACTTTTTTCACATCTTTTTAGTCATTGCATAAACATCCTGGAGGTCCGCGCTCGCCGAGTCTCCTCTCTGCCTGGGAACTGAGGGCAGGGCTTTGAACAATAAGGGCTGCTCCAGCATTAGCATGCGCACAGCCAGTACAACGTGCATGACTCCTCTTCAGGTGTTGAAGTGACAGAATCTCTTTCAGGACTTTGACTTGTTCTCCCACATTTTATTTTTGTTTCTACTTCTGTTATGTTTTTGGGCGAGGAAATGCTCATTTTAACAAAAAAAAGAGAAACTTAAAACCCACCAACTAGCAAAATACATATACAGTGGTACCTCGGTTCTCGACCACAATCCGTTCCAGACGGCCGTTTGAGAAGCGAATTGTTCGAAATCTGAATCGATTTTTCCCATTACAGTTAATGGAAAAAGAAATAACACGTTCCAAGCCTTAAAATAGTCTTTTGTAGGAGTGAATGTAGAGTGTCTGCTGCAGGTGGCTGTTCCTCTATGTGTGTGGCCGCTGCATGTGGGAGGGGTTGCCGAGTGAGTGACGTCTCTCCAGAAGTGAAGAGGTGCCCGGTGCGTGTCCAGCTCTGAATGTGCGCTTCTGTGCAGTTTGGCTGTGACAAAGTCATAAACCAAGTCACGCTCTGTCCCAGACTCGCCTCATCCCTGTCCCAGCTCCAGCCCACAACAGGACATCAAACCCTGGAGTGAGCGCTCCAGCACCTCCCCTGTGACACTCTACCACGGTCCAGTGTGGAGACAAGAAAGGTTTTACACCTCAATATGAAGAAAAAACAGTCAGTAAATGTAGCTAACGGACACGTCTGCATACAGAGGCTGCGTTATACACAATAACAAAGCGTGTCGTGGGTCAGCTGGTCGGTCCGCGCACGTTATGGCTTTTTTCAGGGCCGTTCAAGTTCTGAATTTTTGTTCAAACTCCGATTTGTTCGAAGTCCGGGGTACCACTGTACTATGCAGTTATTTAACAAAAAATAAATAAATTAAAATGTGATATTTCAAAGCTAAACTAGCTAAACAGCCAGCATACAGCTAATTTAGCCTTAGAGGTATTTTTTACTAAACTAAAAGCTAACTTTCCGTTTTTGTTTTTTTTTTCATTAAGTTAGCTTTTCTTGGAGCATCATACTGATCGAAAGCTACTGTACTGTACTTGAGCTATGTAGCGCTAATTTGGACATGTTTAATGCTAGAATTCAGCATTGTTGTTTCAGATAATATTGAAGTCACAATACTAACATCATTCACTAATGTAAATCATGTTTATTGTGCCAATTACTGCACGCAACTCTTTATGAAGGTCAAACACTTTTTTGATGGTGTCACCTGCCTGTCAACAAAACCGACGAATAAATAAGCGGCATGTTAGTCAGAAGCACGTTGCTGCGTGGGTTTCAGCTTCAACGCTGCGCTTTATTCCAGGTGGACAAACTCGTGCCTCGCACCAAGCCAAAAAAGACGCCCACAACCACAACAGGGAGGATGGTGAAGAAAGCAAAGGAGCGGCAGGTGCCGGGCCCCGCCAAGAAGAAGCCCCCCATGGAAGCCAAGTCTGAGGGAGCGGTGACCAAGAAGAGCAAAGAGATCAGCAATAGACTGGCGGAGGCCAAGCAGTAGACCAGTCCTGTCGCGCTGAACAGGGGTCGCCGAACCGGTCAGATGCGATTTGACAGACAAAAATAAACAGAAACAAAATATAGAATTTAAAACTATGCAAAAAAAAATCAATAAACATGATGAGCAAACTGCCAAAAGGTTTCAGCTGCAGGGCACAGGAAAAAGAAATGATCCTCCCTTTAAACTGGTGAGGTTCGGTGACCCCTGTTCACCACCTGTGTGTGAGTGATTCCCCCGTTTTGTTTGCACAGACCAGCTTTATATTATCGAGCACATGATTTGCACATTATTCACAACAACAAGGAGCCGTCCATTCTTTTTGCCGTATGCAAATGATTGTAGAAGCCAAAAGAGGGAGACTTTTCTCTGAGTTCCTGTGAGGAGTCCGTCCATGTTTCCTACAGTCACAGTGCCTCCACTCTCTGGTCCTGGTTTTCCTTTCATTGTTCGGGATGATCTCTGGTGGTTGCTAGGAAACCGAATGAAGTGTAATATAATTGCTAGTGCTTGCATGCGAGGCCCCGTTCCTTGGTTGAGTCGCAACATTTTAGCAGACCAGACGTCGCTGCTGCGCTTGTAAATTCAGCCGCACTGGGGCGAAGACGTAGACGCCGGGACTTTTCAGATATAATGCATGTGTAGTTGTAGATTCTGGTCAGATCAGATGAAGAAATCACCATCAAGCTGCTGTAAAACATTTAAAAAAAAACCCACACCAGCATCGTAGTTCCAGCCACATTCATCCTTGGATCCACTGGAGAAAACAAGATCTACTCAAACAAGACAACGATGAAAGTCTGATCACTCCAGCTCCTGAAGCTGCTGCTGTCATGTGCGCGTGTGATTGAAAACGCCACCACGGCCTTCACTCTGCTCGACTCCGGTCCGCGCCGTGCCCAGCTTGACCACAAGAAGTGCTGCTGAGCGCTGGATCAACCAACACCCTGGTGCTACTCCCATCGTCTGTGTCTGCTGACCAGAGTGAGACAGCTCAGCGAGCGTGTGTCATATCGCTGCAGATGTTGTGACTTTGTGCTTCTCAGCTCGCTCTGAATGAAATACGATTAAAGCAATGATGCAAAGCATCCTGCTCCGACCTTGTGCATGGTTTCTCTGGCTCTCAAGAAGCTACGGAACAGACCAGCAAGAGTGTGTTTTGTTTATGTTGGTTGTCATTGACAGGAGAGGATCAGAGTATATCAGAGGTCACTTAGAGAGGAAGGGGGGCAGAGACAGGGAGGCCAGATGGTTTGGGCACGTGGAGAGAAGGGACAGTGTAGGACCAAGGATGTTGCTTGAAGAATAAAGAAGAGAGGTAAAGGTGGATAAGATGGACGGATGGATGGAATCGACGGATCGACAGACAGATAGATAGATAGATGATAGATAGATAGACAGACAGATAGATAGATAGACAGATAGATAGATAGACAGACAGATAGATAGACAGACAGATAGATAGATAGACAGATAGATAGATAGACAGACAGATAGATAGACAGACAGATAGATAGATAGACAGACAGATAGATAGATAGACTAGTTATATAGTTAGCATATAGTTTACAACAAAAACAAACAAAACGAGAGGAAATTTGGTTAAAGCAATATAAGAGTGATAATAAGTGGAAGGAAAATCCAATGTTGAATATCCACCCTGATGCTCCCATGTCATGCTGCAAAACAAATATCTGCTTTTTTCAAATGTTATAGTGATAAATGATTCACTTGGAACTCATTCACAGTTTTTGTTTCACTTAAAATACGTAGATAATTACCATTTTTATGCAATGATGGAGCGAGTGATGACCAGCAGGAGACGGTGAGGAGTCAAGATCAGTGAAGCAAGAGACAGAGACGACGTCCTGAAGAGGAATAATGGAGGTAAATGATACACACATTGGCACCTGATTTGTTATGTTTCATTATTGGCCTCTGGATGTTGGTGGTCATTTTCCTGGGAATCAGTCATCCAGACATGATCGGCATGAATAATTCAGCTGTTGTGTTAGTGGAGCAGCATGAAGTATTGAATAAAAGATAAGCAATGGCACTGGGGCAGTGGAAGCTGTTGTCCTTCATCTTCATTCTCCGGTTTATTTGATACATACGTTTGAATAAATGTCGCTCACATGAAATGCAGATTTACTGAGTCACCTTTGCCAATTGTTTTTACCAGTCCAGGTCACGAGGAGATGGTTGTGAGCAAACAAACAACAAATAACAACAAAAAAATGTAAGATTTACATTACATTCATTTGAAACCTTTTTTTTTTTCTTTCCGAGCACTGGCACCCTGAGTTTTCTTATTTCGCAAGTTGAATTTAGTCAATTCTTTATCATGCTAAAGCTCATGAATATCTTAATTGCCAAGTCATAACACATCCAGACTAATAACTCAACTTTCATGTGACTCCGGATTGACCTGCTTTTTCATTTTTCATTGCCTGAACGCTTCTTCATGTCTCCTGTATGTCTGTGCTGCAGAGGCGCTGTGACGCTACTCCCACCTGCCGGTCAAATGAGGTAATTGCACTCTGAATATTGTGAGCATGAATTACGATGATAAAATCTGTTTGCGACAATTACATTGGGAAAAAAATATTACAATATGGATACAAATGATTGGTTTGGAGGATGTATGCACTGACCCAGAGCAGTTAAAGTTCTATTTTCGCTCGAGGCATTAATTTAAGTGTCAACACTTCAGGAACCATCTTTTGAGTTGAATTTATAAGGCTTCATTTATATATATATATATATATATATATATATATATATATATATATATATATATATATATATATATATATATATATATATATATATATATATATATATATATATATAGTGTCCCTTCAAGAAGCCTTCAAGAAATCGGTCCTCATGTTGAGTTTTTGTACGACCTCCCATTTTAAAGTACGTATTGAAAACTGGTGAAGTATCTTCTTCCATATGAGCATATATGTGCTTATTGCGTTACGCGTCCTGTATTTACACATCGGCCCACAATGTAAACACTACGGATTAGTAGAATTAAACGAACACACTTGGATGTAGATGCAGTCATATTGTTATTAGTTGAAATATACATTTTATAATATATATTTAACGAAATCTATACATACCCACCGTGGGACTAATAAAGAAACCATCTAATCTGATGTAATTTTGTTTGTTTATCTTCTAATTTGGTTGCAAAAATTGGACGTTTCTGACTTTCGCGCCTCTGTTACGTACCAGGAAATATATTCGCCTCGAATTATTTCTGTTAGAGAGTATTTGCCAATGTGTCCGGGATTCGCGCAGTGGCACCAAAAATCCCCCAAATAGATATTTTGTATTAAATGTGTTGTCTGTATGATGATCAGAACGTTTTAACGATACATATATATGCATTTGGTTCGGCGAATCAAAAAGCATCATCCTCACCGCGTGTTGAAAATATGCTTTTTATTAGTTCAATTTTATTACCTTTCATCCAAATTCTATATTATATTTTATATATCTATATATTATTGAAATCTGAAGACGGTGAGTATTTCTGCCAGAATTAATTTTTGCAACCAACGTTCTCTGTTTGAAACCGGAAATAAACATAGACAAACGGCTAGGAGGGAATAGCGGCCGTCTGCGGGGGGACATTTCATGTAAGAAACGCGTCCTGTAGTGCAGTTTGTGCCTCGTAAAAGTTTCTCACGGGTAAAATTGAAAAATAAACATCATTGTTGAGACGTCAAAGGAACCTAACATCATTATAATTCAGTGAAATTTGTCTATTTGTCGTGACCCTGCCGACGTCCTGGAGATAACCAGCCTGTATCAGCGTATCGCCATTACTGCTTCTCTCAGTTCTCTGCTGAGAGTTTACCTTTCGACGTGTTGTTTATCGGTCTGGATAAGTATGACAGACTGGTACTCCAGCGTTACCGGTTGTCGTGTTTCTGTCCAGAAGGTCGATGAAATATCCCTGACATGGCAACAAAGAGGCTGGACCACTTCGAGGTGGAGTGTGAGTGGGCTGCATGCGGGTTCAGGGGTCGCTCCATGGAGGAGCTCAGCGATCACATGGCCGAGCACCTCCGCGAGTACTTGGGAGACAAAGATGCTCTGGAGGAACTGGGTGAGTCCCGGTTTATGTGCTAAAGATGACGCAATAGAAACGTTCCACAACTCAAAGTGACTCTAAGCCACCAATACTTTACTTCACATTGGCTTCACAGCAGCACTTCATGTCGCAGTCCTGCCCATAAATCTGCTTTTGGAACGGCCCTCACCGACTTAAATCAGTGTGTTTGTGATGGATTAGCAGTGGACTGTTACCAGCATGGTTGCTCTTTTTCCTTTTCCAGAGGAGTTTGCCTGTCTCTGGACCGGATGTGAGTTTGTGTCCATGGGCAGCGCCGCCGAGTTGGAGGTCCACGCCTACTTCCACAACCATCTGGGCAAGCTCAGGTTCATCGGCTCCCAGTTGCTGAAGTCCAAACCAAGTCTCCCCAGCTGCAACCATGAGGTCCACAGCAACAACCTGATCCCCGAAGGATCGGAGGGCTACGTGTGCCAGTGGGAGCACTGCGACGTGAGTGTCTGAGTCCGCATTGTTACGCGAGCGTCTCTCTCTGACTGAGGTTTCGTCCGTCCAGTGCACGTTTAACAACCCCGAGTGGTTCTACCGGCACGTGGACAATCACATAGAAAGTGCCGAGCAGCAGTCGCTCTCGCAGCAGCAGCAGGCCCTGGTCTGCCGCTGGGGAGGTACGTGACGCACGCCATTCATCCGCTCTTGTGATCAGAGTTCACGTTCGAGATTGTCCCCGCAGGCTGTGACGCCTACTTCAAGATCCGCTATCGCCTACGAGAACACATGAGAAGTCACACTCAGGAACGGCTGGTCGCCTGCCCCACGTGTGGCAGCATGTTCTCCAGCAACACCAAGCTCTTTGACCACCTGCAGAGACAGGCGGAGCCAGTGGGTGAGTGGAAGCTGCTTTTTATACTCTGCTGAACCTGAACCTGAACGTTGCTCACGGTTTCTTGCTTGTCTTGGTCAGAGTCTCTGGTGTGTGAACACTGTGGCAAGTGTTTCCCCAGCGAGAGGCTGTTGAGGGACCATGTTCGCCAGCACGGTACACTTTTCTTTTCAGCCCAGTCTCACTATCTAACTCAAGCAACTTCCCTCTAGAAGCTCTGATGTCTTTTAATGCAGTGTTTTTTAGCCTTTGCTAGGTGACGGCCCAATTGGTTCATGGTAAAAATCCCGAGGCTCACCACCAAAGGGAACCTCGGCCATAGCACAATTGTGCTTAGTTGATGGTCTTGTAGAAAAATGTAGCTACTGACTTTCAGCAATTTGGCATGTTATTTGCAGGAACAAATTGCAGGAAATATTTAAAAATGTTTACAGAAAGTGGTGAGCAATACGGCAAAAATATATCAACATTTATCCATTTTAAAAACTGCATGATTTGATTCTAGTTTGGTGAATTTCCAAACAAGTCTTGCACATTCTTTGCCTCAGCTTCATAGTAACAATGACTCTTTCACTCTTCACATTTTGGAGCGCATTTATTTGGCTCTGCATTTAGGTTTCAGCCAACTTTTAAACCACTGTCCATGAGTGTCAAAGTTTTGAAGGGAGACGTCATTATTATTATTGGCTTATTATTAGCCCTGCGCTGCAGACAATCTTTGGTGTTGCGGGTCCAGCTAGGATCACTCCATCATTCTGTCATGAAAGTGTTTGGACAGGTTAGAGGCGTGTCAGGTTTAAAAACAGCTGGAAGTTGGGCATTTTCCCGCCTTGTTTGCCGTGAGTGATGGACGAGTCGCATCCGCACAGCTCTAGAGCAGAGGTGGGCAGTTATATTTCCTTAAGGGCCACATTATAAACTGTGACTTGTGGGGGGCCGCCATGCCAAAATGACTAAGAAAGGTGACGGAAAAAAAATCTTAAGTAAACAAAGATGAAATGAACCAATTCAATGGAAGCAAGGATATTAAGAAGTGCAAATATGGCATCAAACCTATAAAAATATTCCATTTAATATGCGATTTAATTTGAATGTAAATAATAATAAACCTAAAGCACAAATATCTATGAAATAATAAAAGCATATTAATTTCAAAATATATTTAAAATTTTCTTCCAATGTATTTTGAGGAACAAAAAATACAGACGAAAATAAATTTTAGTCCTGAACTTGTTATGATTACTGTTGAAATAGTGATGCTAAAAAAGAAACAAGACAAAAAATGACAGTTGTATAGTTTCAGTCTGACATCATGAGGGCCACAAAAACACAGGCAAAGGGCCACACTTTGCCCAGGTCTGATCTGTAGTGTATAGAAAGGGTGTGACCGAGTCCAGGTCACCTCCTTACGTTGGTAGCTCCTCAACAGATTATAATTGTTTACACATCACATCGTCCACCTCCATCTCGGGACAATTGGACCACTGCGCACCGCTCACCTGACAGACTCTCACCACGTTGTTGGAAAACGCTGGTTTAAAGCTCTAAGGCGATGAGAATAATGTCAGTGAGTGAGTGACTTTTCTTTCTGTGTTTCCCTGCTACAGTGAATCAGGTCAAGTGTCCGCTCTGTGACATGAGCTGCACGACTTTAGCCGCGCTGAAGATCCACATCCGGTTTCGCCACTGTGACGAGAGGCCGTTCGCCTGCGACTTCTGTGACAAAAGGTAGTGACTGCGTGGATCAACAGGTCTAGGGAGGTGACGCTCGAGTCAAAGCGCAGATGGTGAGAGAGACTTCAGCGTCGCCTCAGTCGCAGTCTGCTGTTAAGTCTTTTAAAGACGATGTGGTCCTGTGTCCTTCCCTCCCGGGGGGAGTCCACGGTGCAGATCCAGGACCCAGTTTTTCATGTTTAACCGTGACTGTTGCAGTGCATTATGGGACTCCAGTGTGACTTCTGGGAGTGTCATCTGTTGGAGCCGCTGTAAAGGTGGAGTCTGACTTTTCCTTCTCAGGTTTAAGAACCAGCGCGACTGCCACAAACACGCCGAGGTTCACAACGAGGGAGCGGTGTATCACTGCACGGTGGAGGGCTGCGAGTATTTCTGCCAGACCTTCCAGACACTCAACTACCATTTTAAAAGGGTGCACAAGGTCAGTGGCGCGGGATGATACCACGCACCTCCTCCTCAGTTCCGTCACATGACTGTGTGTCTTGTGAATGACAGGTGGGAGGCATGTCCAAGTACAAGTGCCACATCTGTGACCAAGTCTTCTCCTGGTGCTACACGCTCACTCTTCACCTGCGGAAGAAGCACGAGCTGAAGTGGCCGTCGGGTCACTCGCGCTTCCGGTATGTCACTTTGTTTGCTGAAGGTTAGAGAAGTGTGTTCAACCGTCCTCTGATCCGCAGCTACAGGAAGGACGTGGACGGCTTCCTGAAGGTGAACATGGTCCGGTTTGAGACGGTGGAAGTGACCAAAGAGATCATGATGAACATGGCCAACAAACCTCAGAACCCTAAGAAGAGTCGGAAGCCCAGCAGCCAGAACAAGCGACCTGAAGTTCAGCCCAAGAGCGGCCACACTTCCCCCGCAGGATCCTCCTCACCTTCGTCCTGGTCCTCCTCCTCCTCCTCTTCCTCCTCCTCATCCTCCTCCTCCTCCTCCTGCTCCTCGGAACTCTCTGGCGGGGAGGACGTGTCCTCTCAGCCCAGTCCAGGAGACGGTGACTCACCCGTCTACTGCGTGATGAGCACGGTGCCCAGCATCGCAGACGAAGCAGGAGGACTCTGCCAGGAGGACCAGGACTCCATCGGAACGTCAGGAGCGGTCCAAGCTCTGACCAAGGTGGCACGGGGTCTTTGTATGGACGTGGTCTAGTTTTCATTCTCGCCGCTGGAGTTTGTCTTGGCACCGCTTTTCTACAGGAAATGACCTCCATCAGTGCAGCTTCTGTGAATGTGAAAGTCCAAACCCTTCAGCCCTGGTTTTTATGAAGTTCTGGATTTTATCATTGCTCTTAAGATTTATCAGAAGAAATGACCTATTTTTATTGCTTTTTTAATACTGTTTTGATTGTTGCTTGCATTAGAGCGATTAAAGAGAGAAAAGAACAAGGCTGCGGGGGAGAAGATCTTAACTTAACATTGTGGTTTTTGATTAACATACGTTACAGGTTACAGCACCTGACCTCAACTTAAAAATGCAGATTATTGTGTTTTTGCTCAGTTAAAAAAAAGTTTTTTTTTCTACTTCTTCTACTTCCATCACGCGTTATATGGAATATACCGCTTGTATTATTTTTTCAGGATATGAACTGTTGAAAGTCTCCATTGTCGTCCACAACAAGATGTTTTAAAGTGTCACTATTTATTTATTTTTAATATCTGAAATTAAACACAGAGAGTAAAGTTTTCTTTTCCAATAAATAATTTTAAATGAAAGTATTGAAATAATGGAACAATAGACATAGTAGCGAAAAATAGCTATTTTATCTTATACACAGTTTTAAGCTATATATATGTATGTAAGATACTTTATATCTTACATTTAAGATATAAAATATGTATGCAAAAAATCTTTAGAAAAGAAAAATATGAATTTAGACAGGAGATAGGAAAATATGATTATTGTTGAAGGTGATTAAAAGATAATTAAAAATACATAAATAAATCAGGAACCAAATATATAGGTGCAATATTTTAAAGGATGTAAGAGACAAGAAATGATAAAAACATTTCTTCTGGGAGGAAGTTGGCGGTAGATTTGTAGAAGTACAAATTTAAACTGGACATATCTCTATATGAACCTTTATTGGGTATAATAAACCAGAATCCATGGCGTTCTTTTTAATATCTTCATCATCTGAGAGGCTGCTTCGCTGTGTCCGTCCGTGTCAAGACTCCTGGTGACATGAAGCCAGGAGTCCAGGATTGAGGAATGTGTGATGGTGGTAAGAGGGAGGGAGACTGTGTCTTGGTGAGAGCAGTTGAGCGGCGCTGCAGGAGTCTGGCACCAGTCGCCCAAATCCTCGCAGATGACCAGAGCTTTCAAGCCACGGCACCTGAGCGAACGGGTCACAGAGCCTGCAGGGGGCGTCCTGAAGAGGAGCTTGACTCTTGAGGTAAGGATGCTCCAGAACTTTCTGCCGCAAACGCCTCACTGGTTCAAAGGTGACAGACTTGCATCTCCTCCTCCTCCGGACTGAGTGGAGGTGAGCAGGGTCAAGGGTCACCTCTGAGGAGGGACTGGTGACTGGTTGCTGTCCATCCTTCCCTGTGTTAAACACAAGGGAGAGACATCAGTGTGTTGTGCGATTTTGAGCGCTGTTTTCTCCACACCTGCATCTGTCGCAAGATCCTTGTGTCTCTCTGAGTCTGGTCTGGTGACGGTTGGTGGGCTTTTTTCATGATGGCCGCTCCTCTTCTGCTCGACACACTGCAACAGAAATCCACTCTGAACATCACTCATTTGTTTACCGTCACGAAAGGACTGTCCAGTCTAAACTGAGTAATGTGTCGACTTCTACTCACATATATATCATTTAAAGTTTACCACTTTGAATGTTCACTAAATGACAGCTTTTCTTGTTTGTTTTCACTTTGGAGGCTTGGTGGAAATAATACTAGAGAACAGTCTTCTCAAACCACATGGAACCCAAGAACTGTGATGTTTCGTTCGTGTGTGTCGATTTATCGATCGTTTTCACATTTAAAACTGTTAATCCATGTTGACTACATCATTGCACTGTATTATTGTAAAGTGTATATTTGAGGTCTGTTGGTAGCTGGAAGGGAAATTACGAATTGTAAATTGCTGATGCAAAAAAATATAATTAAAAGAAAGATTTAAACAAATGTTCATCTGTTTTGAATGTGAAAACAGACGTACTTTTATAAATTTTCAGCTTCACCTTCACACCATGTGTTTTTTCTTCCCCCACATGTGACAGGGTGAGAGCGCCGACATCCAGTAGAGACTCAGAGCAAAGCTTCCGCATGGCAGTCTCTTCTTAAAATCATACATTTGTGGGTTCATTTTGAATAAAATATGAAGACATTTTTCACCTCAGTTCTTATTTTGGTCAAAAATAATGTGTCGTGGGGGCAGCTACAGCAGGGAAGAGGCCTTAACGTTCCTCTCCTCAGGCTCCTCTGAAGGAGTAAATGAAGTGTTTCAACTGAGATAAAAGAAAAGTGCTGAGGACTTTCGATCAAAATTACATGTACAAGTGGCCAAAAAAAAAAATCAACACAAACAGTCAGGTGTTAACAATTTGAAACTGAGATCATTTAAAAAAAGAGCATGTTTAAGAGCATTAATAAAAGCAAATATTCAGTTCAGAGTGACACAATTTCATTGGAAATAACAAACCATGAAGCCGCTCTTCCGTCTTTCAACACCAGTATTGTGTGTCTCACGTGTGAACTAGGCTTGAATCTAGACACTTCAGCGGAAGCAGGTTCCTTACCTTGAGTTGCTCATGGTAGTAAATCTGCCAGGCGGTGGAGACGTGCGCCGTGGCCCAGCTCCTGCGCCTCTGAGAGGGACACCGTGTTGACAAGTTCATTCACTGGCATGAATGTTTGACCGATGACCTGAGAAACAGCCCCTCGGAGCTGGACATACTTCAGCTGGGTGGGTCATGTGGAAGACAGGCGGGACGCAGGTGACGCGCGAGGCTCCTCTGGCTCTGCTCTGCAGAGAGCAGGACAGAAGTACACACAAGAAATTGTTTACTACTGCACGTTCAATAGTAATATTTAAAAATATAATTTGAAAAGAAATGAATACAATAAAATGATGCACAGCGTTTTCAAATGTCCTTACTGGAGGATGTGTTAACGCCGTAGTGTGAAAGGCAGCAGGGTGTGTAGATACACAGTGTTGGTTGAGCAGCGGAGGAAGGTGGTGGATCATGTTGGATGAAACCTGCCAAATCCCAGGAAATATGCCGTCAATACGCTGCCTGTGTGTACAGCCACGTGTCAGTGGAAGTGGCTGTGGAACGTCCTCACCTGACTGCAGGACACTGGCTCCAGAGCGTGAGGCAGGGAGGTCAGGAAACACCTGTGGAGGTTTAGGAAAGTTGGACTCTGTTTGTGATTAAACACCACAAACGCTCAGCCTGGCTGGGATTACACATGATAATCCCATTCTGCCTTTAGTGTGCGGTAATTCAATCCATGTAGGATCCGTCCGCTCCAAGGACACATGATGGCTAATGCTGTTAGTTCATGAGGCTCAGCGTGACTGGACCTGTTTGTGTCGTCCACGCAGGAACAGCTGCGGCTCTGACGGAGGAAAACACTGGGAACGTGGAAAATAGCTGCTTGTTTCAGTTGCTGGAAAATCAGACGGAATATGAAAAG